>NW_028289903.1:0-38771 GCF_059628265.1 Tinamus guttatus | reverse complement strand
TGTTTCTCACTCCAAGCACAAAGCGTGCGCAGCACGAGTCTTGGCACAGCAAAACACTTCTCTTGGCATGCCCTTTGCAGCCTCACTCCAAACGGGGCTCTCCGCTTCATCCATCCCCTGACTCCATACTAGCACCAACGGGCTGCTAAAGCGTTTCGCAGAAAACACCAAGGAACCTGTTTCTCACTCCAAGCACAAAGCGTGCGCAGCACGAGTCTTGGCACAGCAAAACACTTCCTTTGGCATGCCCTTTGCAGCCTCACTCCAAACGGGGCTCTCCGCTTCATCCATCCCCTGACTCCATACTAGCACCAACGGGCTGCTAAAGCGTTTCGCAGAAAACACCAACGAACCTGTTTCTCACTCCAAGCACAAAGCGTGCGCAGCACGAGTCTTGGCACAGCAAAACACTTCCTTTGGCATGCCCTTTGCAGCCTCACTCCAAACGGGGCTCTCCGCTTCATCCATCCCCTGACTCCATACTAGCACCAACGGGCTGCTAAAGCGTTTCGCAGAAAACACCAACGAACCTGTTTCTCACTCCAAGCACAAAGCGTGCGCAGCACGAGTCTTGGCACAGCAAAACACTTCCTTTGGCATGCCCTTTGCAGCCTCACTCCAAACGGGGCTCTCCGCTTCATCCATCCCCTGACTCCATACTAGCACCAACGGGCTGCTAAAGCGTTTCGCAGAAAACACCAACGAACCTGTTTCTCACTCCAAGCACAAAGCGTGCGCAGCACGAGTCTTGGCACAGCAAAACACTTCCTTTGGCATGCCCTTTGCAGCCTCACTCCAAACGGGGCTCTCCGCTTCATCCATCCCCTGACTCCATACTAGCACCAACGGGCTGCTAAAGCGTTTCGCAGAAAACACCAACGAACCTGTTTCTCACTCCAAGCACAAAGCGTGCGCAGCACGAGTCTTGGCACAGCAAAACACTTCCTTTGGCATGCCCTTTGCAGCCTCACTCCAAACGGGGCTCTCCGCTTCATCCATCCCCTGACTCCATACTAGCACCAACGGGCTGCTAAAGCGTTTCGCAGAAAACACCAAGGAACCTGTTTCTCACTCCAAGCACAAAGCGTGCGCAGCACGAGTCTTGGCACAGCAAAACACTTCCTTTGGCATGCCCTTTGCAGCCTCACTCCAAACGGGGCTCTCCGCTTCATCCATCCCCTGACTCCATACTAGCACCAACGGGCTGCTAAAGCGTTTCGCAGAAAACACCAAGGAACCTGTTTCTCACTCCAAGCACAAAGCGTGCGCAGCACGAGTCTTGGCACAGCAAAACACTTCCTTTGGCATGCCCTTTGCAGCCTCACTCCAAACGGGGCTCTCCGCTTCATCCATCCCCTGACTCCATACTAGCACCAACGGGCTGCTAAAGCGTTTCGCAGAAAACACCAAGGAACCTGTTTCTCACTCCAAGCACAAAGCGTGCGCAGCACGAGTCTTGGCACAGCAAAACACTTCCTTTGGCATGCCCTTTGCAGCCTCACTCCAAACGGGGCTCTCCGCTTCATCCATCCCCTGACTCCATACTAGCACCAACGGGCTGCTAAAGCGTTTCGCAGAAAACACCAAGGAACCTGTTTCTCACTCCAAGCACAAAGCGTGCGCAGCACGAGTCTTGGCACAGCAAAACACTTCCTTTGGCATGCCCTTTGCAGCCTCACTCCAAACGGGGCTCTCCGCTTCATCCATCCCCTGACTCCATACTAGCACCAACGGGCTGCGTTTCTGCGTTTCGCAGAAAACACCAAGGAACCTGTTTCTCACTCCAAGCACAAAGCGTGCGCAGCACGAGTCTTGGCACAGCAAAACACTTCCTTTGGCATGCCCTTTGCAGCCTCACTCCAAACGGGGCTCTCCGCTTCATCCATCCCCTGACTCCATACTAGCACCAACGGGCTGCGTTTCTGCGTTTCGCAGAAAACACCAAGGAACCTGTTTCTCACTCCAAGCACAAAGCGTGCGCAGCACGAGTCTTGGCACAGCAAAACACTTCCTTTGGCATGCCCTTTGCAGCCTCACTCCAAACGGGGCTCTCCGCTTCATCCATCCCCTGACTCCATACTAGCACCAACGGGCTGCGTTTCTGCGTTTCGCAGAAAACACCAAGGAACCTGTTTCTCACTCCAAGCACAAAGCGTGCGCAGCACGAGTCTTGGCACAGCAAAACACTTCTCTTGGCATGCCCTTTGCAGCCTCACTCCAAACGGGGCTCTCCGCTTCATCCATCCCCTGACTCCATACTAGCACCAACGGGCTGCTAAAGCGTTTCGCAGAAAACACCAAGGAACCTGTTTCTCACTCCAAGCACAAAGCGTGCGCAGCACGAGTCTTGGCACAGCAAAACACTTCCTTTGGCATGCCCTTTGCAGCCTCACTCCAAACGGGGCTCTCCGCTTCATCCATCCCCTGACTCCATACTAGCACCAACGGGCTGCTAAAGCGTTTCGCAGAAAACACCAAGGAACCTGTTTCTCACTCCAAGCACAAAGCGTGCGCAGCACGAGTCTTGGCACAGCAAAACACTTCCTTTGGCATGCCCTTTGCAGCCTCACTCCAAACGGGGCTCTCCGCTTCATCCATCCCCTGACTCCATACTAGCACCAACGGGCTGCGTTTCTGCGTTTCGCAGAAAACACCAAAGAACCTGTTTCTCACTCCAAGCACAAAGCGTGCGCAGCACGAGTCTTGGCACAGCAAAACACTTCTCTTGGCATGCCCTTTGCAGCCTCACTCCAAACGGGGCTCTCCGCTTCATCCATCCCCTGACTCCATACTAGCACCAACGGGCTGCGTTTCTGCGTTTCGCAGAAAACACCAAGGAACCTGTTTCTCACTCCAAGCACAAAGCGTGCGCAGCACGAGTCTTGGCACAGCAAAACACTTCTCTTGGCATGCCCTTTGCAGCCTCACTCCAAACGGGGCTCTCCGCTTCATCCATCCCCTGACTCCATACTAGCACCAACGGGCTGCTAAAGCGTTTCGCAGAAAACACCAAGGAACCTGTTTCTCACTCCAAGCACAAAGCGTGCGCAGCACGAGTCTTGGCACAGCAAAACACTTCCTTTGGCATGCCCTTTGCAGCCTCACTCCAAACGGGGCTCTCCGCTTCATCCATCCCCTGACTCCATACTAGCACCAACGGGCTGCTAAAGCGTTTCGCAGAAAACACCAACGAACCTGTTTCTCACTCCAAGCACAAAGCGTGCGCAGCACGAGTCTTGGCACAGCAAAACATTTCCTTTGGCATGCCCTTTGCAGCCTCACTCCAAACGGGGCTCTCCGCTTCATCCATCCCCTGACTCCATACTAGCACCAACGGGCTGCGTTTCTGCATTTCGCAGAAAACACCAAGGAACCTGTTTCTCACTCCAAGCACAAAGCGTGCGCAGCACGAGTCTTGGCACAGCAAAACACTTCCTTTGGCATGCCCTTTGCAGCCTCACTCCAAACGGGGCTCTCCGCTTCATCCATCCCCTGACTCCATACTAGCACCAACGGGCTGCTAAAGCGTTTCGCAGAAAACACCAACGAACCTGTTTCTCACTCCAAGCACAAAGCGTGCGCAGCACGAGTCTTGGCACAGCAAAACACTTCCTTTGGCATGCCCTTTGCAGCCTCACTCCAAACGGGGCTCTCCGCTTCATCCATCCCCTGACTCCATACTAGCACCAACGGGCTGCTAAAGCGTTTCGCAGAAAACACCAAGGAACCTGTTTCTCACTCCAAGCACAAAGCGTGCGCAGCACGAGTCTTGGCACAGCAAAACACTTCCTTTGGCATGCCCTTTGCAGCCTCACTCCAAACGGGGCTCCCCGCTTCATCCATCCCCTGACTCCATACTAGCACCAACGGGCTGCTAAAGCGTTTCGCAGAAAACACCAAGGAACCTGTTTCTCACTCCAAGCACAAAGCGTGCGCAGCACGAGTCTTGGCACAGCAAAACACTTCCTTTGGCATGCCCTTTGCAGCCTCACTCCAAACGGGGCTCTCCGCTTCATCCATCCCCTGACTCCATACTAGCACCAACGGGCTGCTAAAGCTTCGCAGAAAACACCAAAGAACCTGTTTCTCACTCCAAGCACAAAGCGTGCGCAGCACGAGTCTTGGCACAGCAAAACACTTCCTTTGGCATGCCCTTTGCAGCCTCACTCCAAACGGGGCTCTCCGCTTCATCCATCCCCTGACTCCATACTAGCACCAACGGGCTGCTAAAGCGTTTCGCAGAAAACACCAAGGAACCTGTTTCTCACTCCAAGCACAAAGCGTGCGCAGCACGAGTCTTGGCACAGCAAAACACTTCCTTTGGCATGCCCTTTGCAGCCTCACTCCAAACGGGGCTCTCCGCTTCATCCATCCCCTGACTCCATACTAGCACCAACGGGCTGCTAAAGCGTTTCGCAGAAAACACCAAGGAACCTGTTTCTCACTCCAAGCACAAAGCGTGCGCAGCACGAGTCTTGGCACAGCAAAACACTTCCTTTGGCATGCCTTTGCAGCCTCACTCCAAACGGGGCTCTCCGCTTCATCCATCCCCTGACTCCATACTAGCACCAACGGGCTGCGTTTCTGCGTTTCGCAGAAAACACCAAGGAACCTGTTTCTCACTCCAAGCACAAAGCGTGCGCAGCACGAGTCTTGGCACAGCAAAACACTTCCTTTGGCATGCCCTTTGCAGCCTCACTCCAAACGGGGCTCTCCGCTTCATCCATCCCCTGACTCCATACTAGCACCAACGGCTGCTAAAGCGTTTCGCAGAAAACACCAAGGAACCTGTTTCTCACTCCAAGCACAAAGCGTGCGCAGCACGAGTCTTGGCACAGCAAAACACTTCCTTTGGCATGCCCTTTGCAGCCTCACTCCAAACGGGCTCTCCGCTTCATCCATCCCCTGACTCCATACTAGCACCAACGGGCTGCGTTTCTGCGTTTCGCAGAAAACACCAAGGAACCTGTTTCTCACTCCAAGCACAAAGCGTGCGCAGCACGAGTCTTGGCACAGCAAAACACTTCCTTTGGCATGCCCTTTGCAGCCTCACTCCAAACGGGGCTCTCCGCTTCATCCATCCCCTGACTCCATACTAGCACCAACGGGCTGCGTTTCTGCGTTTCGCAGAAAACACCAAGGAACCTGTTTCTCACTCCAAGCACAAAGCGTGCGCAGCACGAGTCTTGGCACAGCAAAACATTTCCTTTGGCATGCCCTTTGCAGCCTCACTCCAAACGGGGCTCTCCGCTTCATCCATCCCCTGACTCCATACTAGCACCAACGGGCTGCTAAAGCGTTTCGCAGAAAACACCAAGGAACCTGTTTCTCACTCCAAGCACAAAGCGTGCGCAGCACGAGTCTTGGCACAGCAAAACACTTCCTTTGGCATGCCCTTTGCAGCCTCACTCCAAACGGGGCTCTCCGCTTCATCCATCCCCTGACTCCATACTAGCACCAACGGGCTGCGTTTCTGCGTTTCGCAGAAAACACCAAGGAACCTGTTTCTCACTCCAAGCACAAAGCGTGCGCAGCACGAGTCTTGGCACAGCAAAACACTTCTCTTGGCATGCCCTTTGCAGCCTCACTCCAAACGGGGCTCTCCGCTTCATCCATCCCCTGACTCCATACTAGCACCAACGGGCTGCTAAAGCGTTTCGCAGAAAACACCAACGAACCTGTTTCTCACTCCAAGCACAAAGCGTGCGCAGCACGAGTCTTGGCACAGCAAAACACTTCCTTTGGCATGCCCTTTGCAGCCTCACTCCAAACGGGGCTCTCCGCTTCATCCATCCCCTGACTCCATACTAGCACCAACGGGCTGCGTTTCTGCGTTTCGCAGAAAACACCAAGGAACCTGTTTCTCACTCCAAGCACAAAGCGTGCGCAGCACGAGTCTTGGCACAGCAAAACACTTCCTTTGGCATGCCCTTTGCAGCCTCACTCCAAACGGGGCTCTCCGCTTCATCCATCCCCTGACTCCATACTAGCACCAACGGGCTGCGTTTCTGCGTTTCGCAGAAAACACCAAGGAACCTGTTTCTCACTCCAAGCACAAAGCGTGCGCAGCACGAGTCTTGGCACAGCAAAACATTTCCTTTGGCATGCCCTTTGCAGCCTCACTCCAAACGGGGCTCTCCGCTTCATCCATCCCCTGACTCCATACTAGCACCAACGGGCTGCGTTTCTGTGTTTCGCAGAAAACACCAAGGAACCTGTTTCTCACTCCAAGCACAAAGCGTGCGCAGCACGAGTCTTGGCACAGCAAAACACTTCCTTTGGCATGCCCTTTGCAGCCTCACTCCAAACGGGGCTCTCCGCTTCATCCATCCCCTGACTCCATACTAGCACCAACGGGCTGCTAAAGCGTTTCGCAGAAAACACCAACGAACCTGTTTCTCACTCCAAGCACAAAGCGTGCGCAGCACGAGTCTTGGCACAGCAAAACACTTCCTTTGGCATGCCCTTTGCAGCCTCACTCCAAACGGGGCTCCCCGCTTCATCCATCCCCTGACTCCATACTAGCACCAACGGGCTGCGTTTCTGCGTTTCGCAGAAAACACCAAGGAACCTGTTTCTCACTCCAAGCACAAAGCGTGCGCAGCACGAGTCTTGGCACAGCAAAACACTTCCTTTGGCATGCCCTTTGCAGCCTCACTCCAAACGGGGCTCTCCGCTTCATCCATCCCCTGACTCCATACTAGCACCAACGGGCTGCGTTTCTGCGTTTCGCAGAAAACACCAAGGAACCTGTTTCTCACTCCAAGCACAAAGCGTGCGCAGCACGAGTCTTGGCACAGCAAAACACTTCCTTTGGCATGCCCTTTGCAGCCTCACTCCAAACGGGGCTCTCCGCTTCATCCATCCCCTGACTCCATACTAGCACCAACGGGCTGCGTTTCTGCGTTTCGCAGAAAACACCAAGGAACCTGTTTCTCACTCCAAGCACAAAGCGTGCGCAGCACGAGTCTTGGCACAGCAAAACACTTCCTTTGGCATGCCCTTTGCAGCCTCACTCCAAACGGGGCTCTCCGCTTCATCCATCCCCTGACTCCATACTAGCACCAACGGGCTGCTAAAGCGTTTCGCAGAAAACACCAAGGAACCTGTTTCTCACTCCAAGCACAAAGCGTGCGCAGCACGAGTCTTGGCACAGCAAAACACTTCCTTTGGCATGCCCTTTGCAGCCTCACTCCAAACGGGGCTCTCCGCTTCATCCATCCCCTGACTCCATACTAGCACCAACGGGCTGCTAAAGCGTTTCGCAGAAAACACCAAGGAACCTGTTTCTCACTCCAAGCACAAAGCGTGCGCAGCACGAGTCTTGGCACAGCAAAACACTTCCTTTGGCATGCCCTTTGCAGCCTCACTCCAAACGGGGCTCTCCGCTTCATCCATCCCCTGACTCCATACTAGCACCAACGGGCTGCTAAAGCGTTTCGCAGAAAACACCAAGGAACCTGTTTCTCACTCCAAGCACAAAGCGTGCGCAGCACGAGTCTTGGCACAGCAAAACACTTCCTTTGGCATGCCCTTTGCAGCCTCACTCCAAACGGGGCTCTCCGCTTCATCCATCCCCTGACTCCATACTAGCACCAACGGGCTGCGTTTCTGCGTTTCGCAGAAAACACCAAGGAACCTGTTTCTCACTCCAAGCACAAAGCGTGCGCAGCACGAGTCTTGGCACAGCAAAACACTTCCTTTGGCATGCCCTTTGCAGCCTCACTCCAAACGGGGCTCTCCGCTTCATCCATCCCCTGACTCCATACTAGCACCAACGGGCTGCGTTTCTGCGTTTCGCAGAAAACACCAAGGAACCTGTTTCTCACTCCAAGCACAAAGCTGTGCGCAGCACGAGTCTTGGCACAGCAAAACATTTCCTTTGGCATGCCCTTTGCAGCCTCACTCCAAACGGGGCTCTCCGCTTCATCCATCCCCTGACTCCATACTAGCACCAACGGGCTGCTAAAGCGTTTCGCAGAAAACACCAAGGAACCTGTTTCTCACTCAAGCACAAAGCGTGCGCAGCACGAGTCTTGGCACAGCAAAACACTTCCTTTGGCATGCCCTTTGCAGCCTCACTCCAAACGGGGCTCTCCGCTTCATCCATCCCCTGACTCCATACTAGCACCAACGGGCTGCTAAAGCGTTTCGCAGAAAACACCAAGGAACCTGTTTCTCACTCCAAGCACAAAGCGTGCGCAGCACGAGTCTTGGCACAGCAAAACACTTCCTTTGGCATGCCCTTTGCAGCCTCACTCCAAACGGGGCTCTCCGCTTCATCCATCCCCTGACTCCATACTAGCACCAACGGGCTGCGTTTCTGCGTTTCGCAGAAAACACCAAGGAACCTGTTTCTCACTCCAAGCACAAAGCGTGCGCAGCACGAGTCTTGGCACAGCAAAACACTTCCTTTGGCATGCCCTTTGCAGCCTCACTCCAAACGGGGCTCTCCGCTTCATCCATCCCCTGACTCCATACTAGCACCAACGGGCTGCGTTTCTGCGTTTCGCAGAAAACACCAAGGAACCTGTTTCTCACTCCAAGCACAAAGCGTGCGCAGCACGAGTCTTGGCACAGCAAAACACTTCCTTTGGCATGCCCTTTGCAGCCTCACTCCAAACGGGGCTCTCCGCTTCATCCATCCCCTGACTCCATACTAGCACCAACGGGCTGCGTTTCTGCGTTTCGCAGAAAACACCAAGGAACCTGTTTCTCACTCCAAGCACAAAGCGTGCGCAGCACGAGTCTTGGCACAGCAAAACATTTCCTTTGGCATGCCCTTTGCAGCCTCACTCCAAACGGGGCTCTCCGCTTCATCCATCCCCTGACTCCATACTAGCACCAACGGGCTGCGTTTCTGTGTTTCGCAGAAAACACCAAGGAACCTGTTTCTCACTCCAAGCACAAAGCGTGCGCAGCACGAGTCTTGGCACAGCAAAACACTTCCTTTGGCATGCCCTTTGCAGCCTCACTCCAAACGGGGCTCTCCGCTTCATCCATCCCCTGACTCCATACTAGCACCAACGGGCTGCTAAAGCGTTTCGCAGAAAACACCAAGGAACCTGTTTCTCACTCCAAGCACAAAGCGTGCGCAGCACGAGTCTTGGCACAGCAAAACACTTCCTTTGGCATGCCCTTTGCAGCCTCACTCCAAACGGGGCTCTCCGCTTCATCCATCCCCTGACTCCATACTAGCACCAACGGGCTGCTAAAGCGTTTCGCAGAAAGCACCAAGGAACCTGTTTCTCACTCCAAGCACAAAGCGTGCGCAGCACGAGTCTTGGCACAGCAAAACACTTCCTTTGGCATGCCCTTTGCAGCCTCACTCCAAATGGGGCTCTCCGCTTCATCCATCCCCTGACTCCATACTAGCACCAACGGGCTGCGTTTCTGCGTTTCGCAGAAAACACCAAAGAACCTGTTTCTCACTCCAAGCACAAAGCGTGCGCAGCACGAGTCTTGGCACAGCAGAACACTTCCTTTGGCATGCCCTTTGCAGCCTCACTCCAAACGGGGCTCTCCGCTTCATCCATCCCCTGACTCCATACTAGCACCAACGGGCTGCGTTTCTGTGTTTCGCAGAAAACACCAAGGAACCTGTTTCTCACTCCAAGCACAAAGCGTGCGCAGCACGAGTCTTGGCACAGCAAAACACTTCCTTTGGCATGCCCTTTGCAGCCTCACTCCAAACGGGGCTCTCCGCTTCATCCATCCCCTGACTCCATACTAGCACCAACGGGCTGCTAAAGCGTTTCGCAGAAAACACCAACGAACCTGTTTCTCACTCCAAGCACAAAGCGTGCGCAGCACGAGTCTTGGCACAGCAAAACACTTCCTTTGGCATGCCCTTTGCAGCCTCACTCCAAACGGGGCTCTCCGCTTCATCCATCCCCTGACTCCATACTAGCACCAACGGGCTGCTAAAGCGTTTCGCAGAAAACACCAAGGAACCTGTTTCTCACTCCAAGCACAAAGCGTGCGCAGCACGAGTCTTGGCACAGCAAAACACTTCCTTTGGCATGCCCTTTGCAGCCTCACTCCAAACGGGGCTCTCCGCTTCATCCATCCCCTGACTCCATACTAGCACCAACGGGCTGCGTTTCTGCGTTTCGCAGAAAACACCAAGGAACCTGTTTCTCACTCCAAGCACAAAGCGTGCGCAGCACGAGTCTTGGCACAGCAAAACACTTCCTTTGGCATGCCCTTTGCAGCCTCATTCCAAACGGGGCTCTCCGCTTCATCCATCCCCTGACTCCATACTAGCACCAACGGGCTGCTAAAGCGTTTCGCAGAAAACACCAAGGAACCTGTTTCTCACTCCAAGCACAAAGCGTGCGCAGCACGAGTCTTGGCACAGCAAAACACTTCCTTTGGCATGCCCTTTGCAGCCTCACTCCAAACGGGGCTCTCCGCTTCATCCATCCCCTGACTCCATACTAGCACCAACGGGCTGCGTTTCTGCGTTTCGCAGAAAACACCAAGGAACCTGTTTCTCACTCCAAGCACAAAGCGTGCGCAGCACGAGTCTTGGCACAGCAAAACACTTCCTTTGGCATGCCCTTTGCAGCCTCACTCCAAACGGGGCTCTCCGCTTCATCCATCCCCTGACTCCATACTAGCACCAACGGGCTGCGTTTCTGCGTTTCGCAGAAAACACCAAGGAACCTGTTTCTCACTCCAAGCACAAAGCGTGCGCAGCACGAGTCTTGGCACAGCAAAACACTTCTCTTGGCATGCCCTTTGCAGCCTCACTCCAAACGGGGCTCTCCGCTTCATCCATCCCCTGACTCCATACTAGCACCAACGGGCTGCTAAAGCGTTTTGCAGAAAACACCAAGGAACCTGTTTATCACTCCAAGCACAAAGCGTGCGCAGCACGAGTCTTGGCACAGCAGAACACTTCCTTTGGCATGCCCTTTGCAGCCTCACTCCAAACGGGGCTCTCCGCTTCATCCATCCCCTGACTCCATACTAGCACCAACGGGCTGCTAAAGCGTTTCGCAGAAAACACCAAGGAACCTGTTTCTCACTCCAAGCACAAAGCGTGCGCAGCACGAGTCTTGGCACAGCAGAACACTTCCTTTGGCATGCCCTTTGCAGCCTCACTCCAAACGGGGCTCTCCGCTTCATCCATCCCCTGACTCCATACTAGCACCAACGGGCTGCTAAAGCGTTTCGCAGAAAACACCAAAGAACCTGTTTCTCACTCCAAGCACAAAGCGTGCGCAGCACGAGTCTTGGCACAGCAGAACACTTCCTTTGGCATGCCCTTTGCAGCCTCACTCCAAACGGGGCTCTCCGCTTCATCCATCCCCTGACTCCATACTAGCACCAACGGGCTGCTAAAGCGTTTCGCAGAAAACACCAAGGAACCTGTTTCTCACTCCAAGCACAAAGCGTGCGCAGCACGAGTCTTGGCACAGCAGAACACTTCCTTTGGCATGCCCTTTGCAGCCTCACTCCAAACGGGGCTCTCCGCTTCATCCATCCCCTGACTCCATACTAGCACCAACGGGCTGCGTTTCTGTGTTTCGCAGAAAACACCAAGGAACCTGTTTCTCACTCCAAGCACAAAGCGTGCGCAGCACGAGTCTTGGCACAGCAAAACACTTCCTTTGGCATGCCCTTTGCAGCCTCACTCCAAACGGGGCTCTCCGCTTCATCCATCCCCTGACTCCATACTAGCACCAACGGGCTGCTAAAGCGTTTCGCAGAAAACACCAAGGAACCTGTTTCTCACTCCAAGCACAAAGCGTGCGCAGCACGAGTCTTGGCACAGCAAAACACTTCTCTTGGCATGCCCTTTGCAGCCTCACTCCAAACGGGGCTCTCCGCTTCATCCATCCCCTGACTCCATACTAGCACCAACGGGCTGCTAAAGCGTTTCGCAGAAAACACCAAGGAACCTGTTTCTCACTCCAAGCACAAAGCGTGCGCAGCACGAGTCTTGGCACAGCAGAACACTTCCTTTGGCATGCCCTTTGCAGCCTCACTCCAAACGGGGCTCTCCGCTTCATCCATCCCCTGACTCCATACTAGCACCAACGGGCTGCTAAAGCGTTTCGCAGAAAACACCAAGGAACCTGTTTCTCACTCCAAGCACAAAGCGTGCACAGCACGAGTCTTGGCACAGCAAAACACTTCCTTTGGCATGCCCTTTGCAGCCTCACTCCAAACGGGGCTCTCCGCTTCATCCATCCCCTGACTCCATACTAGCACCAACGGGCTGCGTTTCTGCGTTTCGCAGAAAACACCAAGGAACCTGTTTCTCACTCCAAGCACAAAGCGTGCGCAGCACGAGTCTTGGCACAGCAAAACACTTCCTTTGGCATGCCCTTTGCAGCCTCACTCCAAACGGGGCTCTCCGCTTCATCCATCCCCTGACTCCATACTAGCACCAACGGGCTGCGTTTCTGCGTTTCGCAGAAAACACCAAAGAACCTGTTTCTCACTCCAAGCACAAAGCGTGCGCAGCACGAGTCTTGGCACAGCAAAACACTTCTCTTGGCATGCCCTTTGCAGCCTCACTCCAAACGGGGCTCTCCGCTTCATCCATCCCCTGACTCCATACTAGCACCAACGGGCTGCGTTTCTGCGTTTCGCAGAAAACACCAAGGAACCTGTTTCTCACTCCAAGCACAAAGCGTGCGCAGCACGAGTCTTGGCACAGCAAAACACTTCCTTTGGCATGCCCTTTGCAGCCTCACTCCAAACGGGGCTCTCCGCTTCATCCATCCCCTGACTCCATACTAGCACCAACGGGCTGCGTTTCTGCGTTTCGCAGAAAACACCAAGGAACCTGTTTCTCACTCCAAGCACAAAGCGTGCGCAGCACGAGTCTTGGCACAGCAAAACACTTCCTTTGGCATGCCCTTTGCAGCCTCACTCCAAACGGGGCTCTCCGCTTCATCCATCCCCTGACTCCATACTAGCACCAACGGGCTGCTAAAGCGTTTCGCAGAAAACACCAAGGAACCTGTTTCTCACTCCAAGCACAAAGCGTGCGCAGCACGAGTCTTGGCACAGCAAAACACTTCCTTTGGCATGCCCTTTGCAGCCTCACTCCAAACGGGGCTCTCCGCTTCATCCATCCCCTGACTCCATACTAGCACCAACGGGCTGCGTTTCTGCGTTTCGCAGAAAACACCAAGGAACCTGTTTCTCACTCCAAGCACAAAGCGTGCGCAGCACGAGTCTTGGCACAGCAAAACATTTCCTTTGGCATGCCCTTTGCAGCCTCACTCCAAACGGGGCTCTCCGCTTCATCCATCCCCTGACTCCATACTAGCACCAACGGGCTGCTAAAGCGTTTCGCAGAAAACACCAAGGAACCTGTTTCTCACTCCAAGCACAAAGCGTGCGCAGCACGAGTCTTGGCACAGCAAAACACTTCCTTTGGCATGCCCTTTGCAGCCTCACTCCAAACGGGGCTCTCCGCTTCATCCATCCCCTGACTCCATACTAGCACCAACGGGCTGCTAAAGCGTTTCGCAGAAAACACCAAGGAACCTGTTTCTCACTCCAAGCACAAAGCGTGCGCAGCACGAGTCTTGGCACAGCAGAACACTTCCTTTGGCATGCCCTTTGCAGCCTCACTCCAAACGGGGCTCTCCGCTTCATCCATCCCCTGACTCCATACTAGCACCAACGGGCTGCTAAAGCGTTTCGCAGAAAACACCAAGGAACCTGTTTCTCACTCCAAGCACAAAGCGTGCGCAGCACGAGTCTTGGCACAGCAGAACACTTCCTTTGGCATGCCCTTTGCAGCCTCACTCCAAACGGGGCTCTCCGCTTCATCCATCCCCTGACTCCATACTAGCACCAACGGGCTGCGTTTCTGTGTTTCGCAGAAAACACCAAGGAACCTGTTTCTCACTCCAAGCACAAAGCGTGCGCAGCACGAGTCTTGGCACAGCAAAACACTTCCTTTGGCATGCCCTTTGCAGCCTCACTCCAAACGGGGCTCTCCGCTTCATCCATCCCCTGACTCCATACTAGCACCAACGGGCTGCTAAAGCGTTTCGCAGAAAACACCAAGGAACCTGTTTCTCACTCCAAGCACAAAGCGTGCGCAGCACGAGTCTTGGCACAGCAAAACACTTCTCTTGGCATGCCCTTTGCAGCCTCACTCCAAACGGGGCTCTCCGCTTCATCCATCCCCTGACTCCATACTAGCACCAACGGGCTGCTAAAGCGTTTCGCAGAAAACACCAAGGAACCTGTTTCTCACTCCAAGCACAAAGCGTGCGCAGCACGAGTCTTGGCACAGCAGAACACTTCCTTTGGCATGCCCTTTGCAGCCTCACTCCAAACGGGGCTCTCCGCTTCATCCATCCCCTGACTCCATACTAGCACCAACGGGCTGCTAAAGCGTTTCGCAGAAAACACCAAGGAACCTGTTTCTCACTCCAAGCACAAAGCGTGCACAGCACGAGTCTTGGCACAGCAAAACACTTCCTTTGGCATGCCCTTTGCAGCCTCACTCCAAACGGGGCTCTCCGCTTCATCCATCCCCTGACTCCATACTAGCACCAACGGGCTGCGTTTCTGCGTTTCGCAGAAAACACCAAGGAACCTGTTTCTCACTCCAAGCACAAAGCGTGCGCAGCACGAGTCTTGGCACAGCAAAACACTTCCTTTGGCATGCCCTTTGCAGCCTCACTCCAAACGGGGCTCTCCGCTTCATCCATCCCCTGACTCCATACTAGCACCAACGGGCTGCGTTTCTGCGTTTCGCAGAAAACACCAAAGAACCTGTTTCTCACTCCAAGCACAAAGCGTGCGCAGCACGAGTCTTGGCACAGCAAAACACTTCTCTTGGCATGCCCTTTGCAGCCTCACTCCAAACGGGGCTCTCCGCTTCATCCATCCCCTGACTCCATACTAGCACCAACGGGCTGCGTTTCTGCGTTTCGCAGAAAACACCAAGGAACCTGTTTCTCACTCCAAGCACAAAGCGTGCGCAGCACGAGTCTTGGCACAGCAAAACACTTCCTTTGGCATGCCCTTTGCAGCCTCACTCCAAACGGGGCTCTCCGCTTCATCCATCCCCTGACTCCATACTAGCACCAACGGGCTGCGTTTCTGCGTTTCGCAGAAAACACCAAGGAACCTGTTTCTCACTCCAAGCACAAAGCGTGCGCAGCACGAGTCTTGGCACAGCAAAACACTTCCTTTGGCATGCCCTTTGCAGCCTCACTCCAAACGGGGCTCTCCGCTTCATCCATCCCCTGACTCCATACTAGCACCAACGGGCTGCTAAAGCGTTTCGCAGAAAACACCAAGGAACCTGTTTCTCACTCCAAGCACAAAGCGTGCGCAGCACGAGTCTTGGCACAGCAAAACACTTCCTTTGGCATGCCCTTTGCAGCCTCACTCCAAACGGGGCTCTCCGCTTCATCCATCCCCTGACTCCATACTAGCACCAACGGGCTGCGTTTCTGCGTTTCGCAGAAAACACCAAGGAACCTGTTTCTCACTCCAAGCACAAAGCGTGCGCAGCACGAGTCTTGGCACAGCAAAACATTTCCTTTGGCATGCCCTTTGCAGCCTCACTCCAAACGGGGCTCTCCGCTTCATCCATCCCCTGACTCCATACTAGCACCAACGGGCTGCTAAAGCGTTTCGCAGAAAACACCAAGGAACCTGTTTCTCACTCCAAGCACAAAGCGTGCGCAGCACGAGTCTTGGCACAGCAAAACACTTCCTTTGGCATGCCCTTTGCAGCCTCACTCCAAACGGGGCTCTCCGCTTCATCCATCCCCTGACTCCATACTAGCACCAACGGGCTGCTAAAGCGTTTCGCAGAAAACACCAAGGAACCTGTTTCTCACTCCAAGCACAAAGCGTGCGCAGCACGAGTCTTGGCACAGCAAAACACTTCCTTTGGCATGCCCTTTGCAGCCTCACTCCAAACGGGACTCTCCGCTTCATCCATCCCCTGACTCCATACTAGCACCAACGGGCTGCGTTTCTGTGTTTCGCAGAAAACACCAAGGAACCTGTTTCTCACTCCAAGCACAAAGCGTGCGCAGCACGAGTCTTGGCACAGCAAAACACTTCCTTTGGCATGCCCTTTGCAGCCTCACTCCAAACGGGGCTCTCCGCTTCATCCATCCCCTGACTCCATACTAGCACCAACGGGCTGCGTTTCTGCGTTTCGCAGAAAACACCAAGGAACCTGTTTCTCACTCCAAGCACAAAGCGTGCGCAGCACGAGTCTTGGCACAGCAAAACACTTCCTTTGGCATGCCCTTTGCAGCCTCACTCCAAACGGGGCTCTCCGCTTCATCCATCCCCTGACTCCATACTAGCACCAACGGGCTGCGTTTCTGCGTTTCGCAGAAAACACCAAGGAACCTGTTTCTCACTCCAAGCACAAAGCGTGCGCAGCACGAGTCTTGGCACAGCAAAACACTTCCTTTGGCATGCCCTTTGCAGCCTCACTCCAAACGGGGCTCTCCGCTTCATCCATCCCCTGACTCCATACTAGCACCAACGGGCTGCGTTTCTGCGTTTCGCAGAAAACACCAAGGAACCTGTTTCTCACTCCAAGCACAAAGCGTGCGCAGCACGAGTCTTGGCACAGCAAAACATTTCCTTTGGCATGCCCTTTGCAGCCTCACTCCAAACGGGGCTCTCCGCTTCATCCATCCCCTGACTCCATACTAGCACCAACGGGCTGCGTTTCTGTGTTTCGCAGAAAACACCAAGGAACCTGTTTCTCACTCCAAGCACAAAGCGTGCGCAGCACGAGTCTTGGCACAGCAAAACACTTCCTTTGGCATGCCCTTTGCAGCCTCACTCCAAACGGGGCTCTCCGCTTCATCCATCCCCTGACTCCATACTAGCACCAACGGGCTGCTAAAGCGTTTCGCAGAAAACACCAAGGAACCTGTTTCTCACTCCAAGCACAAAGCGTGCGCAGCACGAGTCTTGGCACAGCAAAACACTTCCTTTGGCATGCCCTTTGCAGCCTCACTCCAAACGGGGCTCTCCGCTTCATCCATCCCCTGACTCCATACTAGCACCAACGGGCTGCTAAAGCGTTTCGCAGAAAACACCAAGGAACCTGTTTTTCACTCCAAGCACAAAGCGTGCGCAGCACGAGTCTTGGCACAGCAAAACACTTCCTTTGGCATGCCCTTTGCAGCCTCACTCCAAACGGGGCTCTCCGCTTCATCCATCCCCTGACTCCATACTAGCACCAACGGGCTGCTAAAGCGTTTCGCAGAAAGCACCAAGGAACCTGTTTCTCACTCCAAGCACAAAGCGTGCGCAGCACGAGTCTTGGCACAGCAAAACACTTCCTTTGGCATGCCCTTTGCAGCCTCACTCCAAATGGGGCTCTCCGCTTCATCCATCCCCTGACTCCATACTAGCACCAACGGGCTGCGTTTCTGCGTTTCGCAGAAAACACCAAAGAACCTGTTTCTCACTCCAAGCACAAAGCGTGCGCAGCACGAGTCTTGGCACAGCAGAACACTTCCTTTGGCATGCCCTTTGCAGCCTCACTCCAAACGGGGCTCTCCGCTTCATCCATCCCCTGACTCCATACTAGCACCAACGGGCTGCGTTTCTGTGTTTCGCAGAAAACACCAAGGAACCTGTTTCTCACTCCAAGCACAAAGCGTGCGCAGCACGAGTCTTGGCACAGCAAAACACTTCCTTTGGCATGCCCTTTGCAGCCTCACTCCAAACGGGGCTCTCCGCTTCATCCATCCCCTGACTCCATACTAGCACCAACGGGCTGCTAAAGCGTTTCGCAGAAAACACCAAGGAACCTGTTTCTCACTCCAAGCACAAAGCGTGCGCAGCACGAGTCTTGGCACAGCAAAACACTTCCTTTGGCATGCCCTTTGCAACCTCACTCCAAACGGGGCTCTCCGCTTCATCCATCCCCTGACTCCATACTAGCACCAACGGGCTGCTAAAGCGTTTCGCAGAAAACACCAACGAACCTGTTTCTCACTCCAAGCACAAAGCGTGCGCAGCACGAGTCTTGGCACAGCAAAACACTTCCTTTGGCATGCCCTTTGCAGCCTCACTCCAAACGGGGCTCTCCGCTTCATCCATCCCCTGACTCCATACTAGCACCAACGGGCTGCGTTTCTGCGTTTCGCAGAAAACACCAAGGAACCTGTTTCTCACTCCAAGCACAAAGCGTGCGCAGCACGAGTCTTGGCACAGCAGAACACTTCCTTTGGCATGCCCTTTGCAGCCTCACTCCAAACGGGGCTCTCCGCTTCATCCATCCCCTGACTCCATACTAGCACCAACGGGCTGCTAAAGCGTTTCGCAGAAAACACCAAAGAACCTGTTTCTCACTCCAAGCACAAAGCGTGCGCAGCACGAGTCTTGGCACAGCAGAACACTTCCTTTGGCATGCCCTTTGCAGCCTCACTCCAAACGGGGCTCTCCGCTTCATCCATCCCCTGACTCCATACTAGCACCAACGGGCTGCTAAAGCGTTTCGCAGAAAACACCAAGGAACCTGTTTCTCACTCCAAGCACAAAGCGTGCGCAGCACGAGTCTTGGCACAGCAGAACACTTCCTTTGGCATGCCCTTTGCAGCCTCACTCCAAACGGGGCTCTCCGCTTCATCCATCCCCTGACTCCATACTAGCACCAACGGGCTGCTAAAGCGTTTCGCAGAAAACACCAAGGAACCTGTTTCTCACTCCAAGCACAAAGCGTGCGCAGCACGAGTCTTGGCACAGCAAAACACTTCTCTTGGCATGCCCTTTGCAGCCTCACTCCAAACGGGGCTCTCCGCTTCATCCATCCCCTGACTCCATACTAGCACCAACGGGCTGCTAAAGCGTTTCGCAGAAAACACCAAGGAACCTGTTTCTCACTCCAAGCACAAAGCGTGCGCAGCACGAGTCTTGGCACAGCAAAACACTTCCTTTGGCATGCCCTTTGCAGCCTCACTCCAAACGGGGCTCTCCGCTTCATCCATCCCCTGACTCCATACTAGCACCAACGGGCTGCGTTTCTGCGTTTCGCAGAAAACACCAAGGAACCTGTTTCTCACTCCAAGCACAAAGCGTGCGCAGCACGAGTCTTGGCACAGCAAAACACTTCCTTTGGCATGCCCTTTGCAGCCTCATTCCAAACGGGGCTCTCCGCTTCATCCATCCCCTGACTCCATACTAGCACCAACGGGCTGCTAAAGCGTTTCGCAGAAAACACCAAGGAACCTGTTTCTCACTCCAAGCACAAAGCGTGCGCAGCACGAGTCTTGGCACAGCAAAACACTTCCTTTGGCATGCCCTTTGCAGCCTCACTCCAAACGGGGCTCTCCGCTTCATCCATCCCCTGACTCCATACTAGCACCAACGGGCTGCGTTTCTGCGTTTCGCAGAAAACACCAAGGAACCTGTTTCTCACTCCAAGCACAAAGCGTGCGCAGCACGAGTCTTGGCACAGCAAAACACTTCCTTTGGCATGCCCTTTGCAGCCTCACTCCAAACGGGGCTCTCCGCTTCATCCATCCCCTGACTCCATACTAGCACCAACGGGCTGCGTTTCTGCGTTTCGCAGAAAACACCAAGGAACCTGTTTCTCACTCCAAGCACAAAGCGTGCGCAGCACGAGTCTTGGCACAGAAAAACACTTCTCTTGGCATGCCCTTTGCAGCCTCACTCCAAACGGGGCTCTCCGCTTCATCCATCCCCTGACTCCATACTAGCACCAACGGGCTGCTAAAGCGTTTTGCAGAAAACACCAAGGAACCTGTTTATCACTCCAAGCACAAAGCGTGCGCAGCACGAGTCTTGGCACAGCAGAACACTTCCTTTGGCATGCCCTTTGCAGCCTCACTCCAAACGGGGCTCTCCGCTTCATCCATCCCCTGACTCCATACTAGCACCAACGGGCTGCTAAAGCGTTTCGCAGAAAACACCAAGGAACCTGTTTCTCACTCCAAGCACAAAGCGTGCGCAGCACGAGTCTTGGCACAGCAGAACACTTCCTTTGGCATGCCCTTTGCAGCCTCACTCCAAACGGGGCTCTCCGCTTCATCCATCCCCTGACTCCATACTAGCACCAACGGGCTGCTAAAGCGTTTCGCAGAAAACACCAAAGAACCTGTTTCTCACTCCAAGCACAAAGCGTGCGCAGCACGAGTCTTGGCACAGCAGAACACTTCCTTTGGCATGCCCTTTGCAGCCTCACTCCAAACGGGGCTCTCCGCTTCATCCATCCCCTGACTCCATACTAGCACCAACGGGCTGCTAAAGCGTTTCGCAGAAAACACCAAGGAACCTGTTTCTCACTCCAAGCACAAAGCGTGCGCAGCACGAGTCTTGGCACAGCAGAACACTTCCTTTGGCATGCCCTTTGCAGCCTCACTCCAAACGGGGCTCTCCGCTTCATCCATCCCCTGACTCCATACTAGCACCAACGGGCTGCTAAAGCGTTTCGCAGAAAACACCAAAGAACCTGTTTCTCACTCCAAGCACAAAGCGTGCGCAGCACGAGTCTTGGCACAGCAAAACACTTCCTTTGGCATGCCCTTTGCAGCCTCACTCCAAACGGGGCTCTCCGCTTCATCCATCCCCTGACTCCATACTAGCACCAACGGGCTGCGTTTCTGTGTTTCGCAGAAAACACCAAGGAACCTGTTTCTCACTCCAAGCACAAAGCGTGCGCAGCACGAGTCTTGGCACAGCAAAACACTTCCTTTGGCATGCCCTTTGCAGCCTCACTCCAAACGGGGCTCTCCGCTTCATCCATCCCCTGACTCCATACTAGCACCAACGGGCTGCTAAAGCGTTTCGCAGAAAACACCAAGGAACCTGTTTCTCACTCCAAGCACAAAGCGTGCGCAGCACGAGTCTTGGCACAGCAAAACACTTCTCTTGGCATGCCCTTTGCAGCCTCACTCCAAACGGGGCTCTCCGCTTCATCCATCCCCTGACTCCATACTAGCACCAACGGGCTGCTAAAGCGTTTCGCAGAAAACACCAAGGAACCTGTTTCTCACTCCAAGCACAAAGCGTGCGCAGCACGAGTCTTGGCACAGCAGAACACTTCCTTTGGCATGCCCTTTGCAGCCTCACTCCAAACGGGGCTCTCCGCTTCATCCATCCCCTGACTCCATACTAGCACCAACGGGCTGCTAAAGCGTTTCGCAGAAAACACCAAAGAACCTGTTTCTCACTCCAAGCACAAAGCGTGCGCAGCACGAGTCTTGGCACAGCAGAACACTTCCTTTGGCATGCCCTTTGCAGCCTCACTCCAAACGGGGCTCTCCGCTTCATCCATCCCCTGACTCCATACTAGCACCAACGGGCTGCGTTTCTGCGTTTCGCAGAAAACACCAAGGAACCTGTTTCTCACTCCAAGCACAAAGCGTGCGCAGCACGAGTCTTGGCACAGCAGAACACTTCCTTTGGCATGCCCTTTGCAGCCTCACTCCAAACGGGGCTCTCCACTTCATCCATCCCCTGACTCCATACTAGCACCAACGGGCTGCTAAAGCGTTTCGCAGAAAACACCAAAGAACCTGTTTCTCACTCCAAGCACAAAGCGTGCGCAGCACGAGTCTTGGCACAGCAAAACACTTCCTTTGGCATGCCCTTTGCAGCCTCACTCCAAACGGGGCTCTCCGCTTCATCCATCCCCTGACTCCATACTAGCACCAACGGGCTGCTAAAGCGTTTCGCAGAAAACACCAAGGAACCTGTTTCTCACTCCAAGCACAAAGCGTGCGCAGCACGAGTCTTGGCACAGCAAAACACTTCCTTTGGCATGCCCTTTGCAGCCTCATTCCAAACGGGGCTCTCCGCTTCATCCATCCCCTGACTCCATACTAGCACCAACGGGCTGCTAAAGCGTTTCGCAGAAAACACCAAGGAACCTGTTTCTCACTCCAAGCACAAAGCGTGCGCAGCACGAGTCTTGGCACAGCAGAACACTTCCTTTGGCATGCCCTTTGCAGCCTCACTCCAAACGGGACTCTCCGCTTCATCCATCCCCTGACTCCATACTAGCACCAACGGGCTGCGTTTCTGCGTTTCGCAGAAAACACCAAAGAACCTGTTTCTCACTCCAAGAACAAAGCGTGCGCAGCACGAGTCTTGGCACAGCAGAACACTTCCTTTGGCATGCCCTTTGCAGCCTCACTCCAAACGGGGCTCTCCGCTTCATCCATCCCCTGACTCCATACTAGCACCAACGGGCTGCTAAAGCGTTTCGCAGAAAACACCAAGGAACCTGTTTCTCACTCCAAGCACAAAGCGTGCGCAGCACGAGTCTTGGCACAGCAGAACACTTCCTTTGGCATGCCCTTTGCAGCCTCACTCCAAACGGGGCTCTCCGCTTCATCCATCCCCTGACTCCATACTAGCACCAACGGGCTGCTAAAGCGTTTCGCAGAAAACACCAAGGAACCTGTTTCTCACTCCAAGCACAAAGCGTGCGCAGCACGAGTCTTGGCACAGCAAAACACTTCTCTTGGCATGCCCTTTGCAGCCTCACTCCAAACGGGGCTCTCCGCTTCATCCATCCCCTGACTCCATACTAGCACCAACGGGCTGCTAAAGCGCTTCGCAGAAAACACCAAGGAACCTGTTTCTCACTCCAAGCACAAAGCGTGCGCAGCACGAGTCTTGGCACAGCAAAACACTTCCTTTGGCATGCCCTTTGCAGCCTCACTCCAAACGGGGCTCTCCGCTTCATCCATCCCCTGACTCCATACTAGCACCAACGGGCTGCGTTTCTGCGTTTCGCAGAAAACACCAAGGAACCTGTTTCTCACTCCAAGCACAAAGCGTGCGCAGCACGAGTCTTGGCACAGCAAAACACTTCCTTTGGCATGCCCTTTGCAGCCTCATTCCAAACGGGGCTCTCCGCTTCATCCATCCCCTGACTCCATACTAGCACCAACGGGCTGCTAAAGCGTTTCGCAGAAAACACCAAGGAACCTGTTTCTCACTCCAAGCACAAAGCGTGCGCAGCACGAGTCTTGGCACAGCAAAACACTTCCTTTGGCATGCCCTTTGCAGCCTCACTCCAAACGGGGCTCTCCGCTTCATCCATCCCCTGACTCCATACTAGCACCAACGGGCTGCTAAAGCGTTTCGCAGAAAACACCAAGGAACCTGTTTCTCACTCCAAGCACAAAGCGTGCGCAGCACGAGTCTTGGCACAGCAAAACACTTCCTTTGGCATGCCCTTTGCAGCCTCACTCCAAACGGGGCTCTCCGCTTCATCCATCCCCTGACTCCATACTAGCACCAACGGGCTGCTAAAGCGTTTCGCAGAAAACACCAAGGAACCTGTTTCTCACTCCAAGCACAAAGCGTGCGCAGCACGAGTCTTGGCACAGCAAAACACTTCCTTTGGCATGCCCTTTGCAGCCTCACTCCAAACGGGGCTCTCCGCTTCATCCATCCCCTGACTCCATACTAGCACCAACGGGCTGCTAAAGCGTTTCGCAGAAAACACCAAGGAACCTGTTTCTCACTCCAAGCACAAAGCGTGCGCAGCACGAGTCTTGGCACAGCAAAACACTTCCTTTGGCATGCCCTTTGCAGCCTCACTCCAAACGGGGCTCTCCGCTTCATCCATCCCCTGACTCCATACTAGCACCAACGGGCTGCTAAAGCGTTTCGCAGAAAACACCAAGGAACCTGTTTCTCACTCCAAGCACAAAGCGTGCGCAGCACGAGTCTTGGCACAGCAAAACACTTCCTTTGGCATGCCCTTTGCAGCCTCACTCCAAACGGGGCTCTCCGCTTCATCCATCCCCTGACTCCATACTAGCACCAACGGGCTGCTAAAGCGTTTCGCAGAAAACACCAAGGAACCTGTTTCTCACTCCAAGCACAAAGCGTGCGCAGCACGAGTCTTGGCACAGCAAAACACTTCCTTTGGCATGCCCTTTGCAGCCTCACTCCAAACGGGGCTCTCCGCTTCATCCATCCCCTGACTCCATACTAGCACCAACGGGCTGCTAAAGCGTTTCGCAGAAAACACCAAGGAACCTGTTTCTCACTCCAAGCACAAAGCGTGCGCAGCACGAGTCTTGGCACAGCAAAACACTTCCTTTGGCATGCCCTTTGCAGCCTCACTCCAAACGGGGCTCTCCGCTTCATCCATCCCCTGACTCCATACTAGCACCAACGGGCTGCTAAAGCGTTTCGCAGAAAACACCAAGGAACCTGTTTCTCACTCCAAGCACAAAGCGTGCGCAGCACGAGTCTTGGCACAGCAAAACACTTCCTTTGGCATGCCCTTTGCAGCCTCACTCCAAACGGGGCTCTCCGCTTCATCCATCCCCTGACTCCATACTAGCACCAACGGGCTGCTAAAGCGTTTCGCAGAAAACACCAAGGAACCTGTTTCTCACTCCAAGCACAAAGCGTGCGCAGCACGAGTCTTGGCACAGCAAAACACTTCCTTTGGCATGCCCTTTGCAGCCTCACTCCAAACGGGGCTCTCCGCTTCATCCATCCCCTGACTCCATACTAGCACCAACGGGCTGCTAAAGCGTTTCGCAGAAAACACCAAGGAACCTGTTTCTCACTCCAAGCACAAAGCGTGCGCAGCACGAGTCTTGGCACAGCAAAACACTTCCTTTGGCATGCCCTTTGCAGCCTCACTCCAAACGGGGCTCTCCGCTTCATCCATCCCCTGACTCCATACTAGCACCAACGGGCTGCTAAAGCGTTTCGCAGAAAACACCAAGGAACCTGTTTCTCACTCCAAGCACAAAGCGTGCGCAGCACGAGTCTTGGCACAGCAAAACACTTCCTTTGGCATGCCCTTTGCAGCCTCACTCCAAACGGGGCTCTCCGCTTCATCCATCCCCTGACTCCATACTAGCACCAACGGGCTGCTAAAGCGTTTCGCAGAAAACACCAAGGAACCTGTTTCTCACTCCAAGCACAAAGCGTGCGCAGCACGAGTCTTGGCACAGCAAAACACTTCCTTTGGCATGCCCTTTGCAGCCTCACTCCAAACGGGGCTCTCCGCTTCATCCATCCCCTGACTCCATACTAGCACCAACGGGCTGCTAAAGCGTTTCGCAGAAAACACCAAGGAACCTGTTTCTCACTCCAAGCACAAAGCGTGCGCAGCACGAGTCTTGGCACAGCAAAACACTTCCTTTGGCATGCCCTTTGCAGCCTCACTCCAAACGGGGCTCTCCGCTTCATCCATCCCCTGACTCCATACTAGCACCAACGGGCTGCTAAAGCGTTTCGCAGAAAACACCAAGGAACCTGTTTCTCACTCCAAGCACAAAGCGTGCGCAGCACGAGTCTTGGCACAGCAAAACACTTCCTTTGGCATGCCCTTTGCAGCCTCACTCCAAACGGGGCTCTCCGCTTCATCCATCCCCTGACTCCATACTAGCACCAACGGGCTGCTAAAGCGTTTCGCAGAAAACACCAAGGAACCTGTTTCTCACTCCAAGCACAAAGCGTGCGCAGCACGAGTCTTGGCACAGCAAAACACTTCCTTTGGCATGCCCTTTGCAGCCTCACTCCAAACGGGGCTCTCCGCTTCATCCATCCCCTGACTCCATACTAGCACCAACGGGCTGCTAAAGCGTTTCGCAGAAAACACCAAGGAACCTGTTTCTCACTCCAAGCACAAAGCGTGCGCAGCACGAGTCTTGGCACAGCAAAACACTTCCTTTGGCATGCCCTTTGCAGCCTCACTCCAAACGGGGCTCTCCGCTTCATCCATCCCCTGACTCCATACTAGCACCAACGGGCTGCTAAAGCGTTTCGCAGAAAACACCAAGGAACCTGTTTCTCACTCCAAGCACAAAGCGTGCGCAGCACGAGTCTTGGCACAGCAAAACACTTCCTTTGGCATGCCCTTTGCAGCCTCACTCCAAACGGGGCTCTCCGCTTCATCCATCCCCTGACTCCATACTAGCACCAACGGGCTGCTAAAGCGTTTCGCAGAAAACACCAAGGAACCTGTTTCTCACTCCAAGCACAAAGCGTGCGCAGCACGAGTCTTGGCACAGCAAAACACTTCCTTTGGCATGCCCTTTGCAGCCTCACTCCAAACGGGGCTCTCCGCTTCATCCATCCCCTGACTCCATACTAGCACCAACGGGCTGCTAAAGCGTTTCGCAGAAAACACCAAGGAACCTGTTTCTCACTCCAAGCACAAAGCGTGCGCAGCACGAGTCTTGGCACAGCAAAACACTTCCTTTGGCATGCCCTTTGCAGCCTCACTCCAAACGGGGCTCTCCGCTTCATCCATCCCCTGACTCCATACTAGCACCAACGGGCTGCTAAAGCGTTTCGCAGAAAACACCAAGGAACCTGTTTCTCACTCCAAGCACAAAGCGTGCGCAGCACGAGTCTTGGCACAGCAAAACACTTCCTTTGGCATGCCCTTTGCAGCCTCACTCCAAACGGGGCTCTCCGCTTCATCCATCCCCTGACTCCATACTAGCACCAACGGGCTGCTAAAGCGTTTCGCAGAAAACACCAAGGAACCTGTTTCTCACTCCAAGCACAAAGCGTGCGCAGCACGAGTCTTGGCACAGCAAAACACTTCCTTTGGCATGCCCTTTGCAGCCTCACTCCAAACGGGGCTCTCCGCTTCATCCATCCCCTGACTCCATACTAGCACCAACGGGCTGCTAAAGCGTTTCGCAGAAAACACCAAGGAACCTGTTTCTCACTCCAAGCACAAAGCGTGCGCAGCACGAGTCTTGGCACAGCAAAACACTTCCTTTGGCATGCCCTTTGCAGCCTCACTCCAAACGGGGCTCTCCGCTTCATCCATCCCCTGACTCCATACTAGCACCAACGGGCTGCTAAAGCGTTTCGCAGAAAACACCAAGGAACCTGTTTCTCACTCCAAGCACAAAGCGTGCGCAGCACGAGTCTTGGCACAGCAAAACACTTCCTTTGGCATGCCCTTTGCAGCCTCACTCCAAACGGGGCTCTCCGCTTCATCCATCCCCTGACTCCATACTAGCACCAACGGGCTGCTAAAGCGTTTCGCAGAAAACACCAAGGAACCTGTTTCTCACTCCAAGCACAAAGCGTGCGCAGCACGAGTCTTGGCACAGCAAAACACTTCCTTTGGCATGCCCTTTGCAGCCTCACTCCAAACGGGGCTCTCCGCT
The DNA here is from genome assembly GCF_059628265.1 of Tinamus guttatus. NCBI lineage: Eukaryota > Metazoa > Chordata > Aves > Tinamiformes > Tinamidae > Tinamus > Tinamus guttatus. The sequence continues at coordinate 11,658 of NW_028289903.1, read as the reverse complement.
TCATCCATCCCCTGACTCCATACTAGCACCAACGGGCTGCTAAAGCGTTTCGCAGAAAACACCAAGGAACCTGTTTCTCACTCCAAGCACAAAGCGTGCGCAGCACGAGTCTTGGCACAGCAAAACACTTCCTTTGGCATGCCCTTTGCAGCCTCACTCCAAACGGGGCTCTCCGCTTCATCCATCCCCTGACTCCATACTAGCACCAACGGGCTGCTAAAGCGTTTCGCAGAAAACACCAAGGAACCTGTTTCTCACTCCAAGCACAAAGCGTGCGCAGCACGAGTCTTGGCACAGCAAAACACTTCCTTTGGCATGCCCTTTGCAGCCTCACTCCAAACGGGGCTCTCCGCTTCATCCATCCCCTGACTCCATACTAGCACCAACGGGCTGCTAAAGCGTTTCGCAGAAAACACCAAGGAACCTGTTTCTCACTCCAAGCACAAAGCGTGCGCAGCACGAGTCTTGGCACAGCAAAACACTTCCTTTGGCATGCCCTTTGCAGCCTCACTCCAAACGGGGCTCTCCGCTTCATCCATCCCCTGACTCCATACTAGCACCAACGGGCTGCTAAAGCGTTTCGCAGAAAACACCAAGGAACCTGTTTCTCACTCCAAGCACAAAGCGTGCGCAGCACGAGTCTTGGCACAGCAAAACACTTCCTTTGGCATGCCCTTTGCAGCCTCACTCCAAACGGGGCTCTCCGCTTCATCCATCCCCTGACTCCATACTAGCACCAACGGGCTGCTAAAGCGTTTCGCAGAAAACACCAAGGAACCTGTTTCTCACTCCAAGCACAAAGCGTGCGCAGCACGAGTCTTGGCACAGCAAAACACTTCCTTTGGCATGCCCTTTGCAGCCTCACTCCAAACGGGGCTCTCCGCTTCATCCATCCCCTGACTCCATACTAGCACCAACGGGCTGCTAAAGCGTTTCGCAGAAAACACCAAGGAACCTGTTTCTCACTCCAAGCACAAAGCGTGCGCAGCACGAGTCTTGGCACAGCAAAACACTTCCTTTGGCATGCCCTTTGCAGCCTCACTCCAAACGGGGCTCTCCGCTTCATCCATCCCCTGACTCCATACTAGCACCAACGGGCTGCTAAAGCGTTTCGCAGAAAACACCAAGGAACCTGTTTCTCACTCCAAGCACAAAGCGTGCGCAGCACGAGTCTTGGCACAGCAAAACACTTCCTTTGGCATGCCCTTTGCAGCCTCACTCCAAACGGGGCTCTCCGCTTCATCCATCCCCTGACTCCATACTAGCACCAACGGGCTGCTAAAGCGTTTCGCAGAAAACACCAAGGAACCTGTTTCTCACTCCAAGCACAAAGCGTGCGCAGCACGAGTCTTGGCACAGCAAAACACTTCCTTTGGCATGCCCTTTGCAGCCTCACTCCAAACGGGGCTCTCCGCTTCATCCATCCCCTGACTCCATACTAGCACCAACGGGCTGCTAAAGCGTTTCGCAGAAAACACCAAGGAACCTGTTTCTCACTCCAAGCACAAAGCGTGCGCAGCACGAGTCTTGGCACAGCAAAACACTTCCTTTGGCATGCCCTTTGCAGCCTCACTCCAAACGGGGCTCTCCGCTTCATCCATCCCCTGACTCCATACTAGCACCAACGGGCTGCTAAAGCGTTTCGCAGAAAACACCAAGGAACCTGTTTCTCACTCCAAGCACAAAGCGTGCGCAGCACGAGTCTTGGCACAGCAAAACACTTCCTTTGGCATGCCCTTTGCAGCCTCACTCCAAACGGGGCTCTCCGCTTCATCCATCCCCTGACTCCATACTAGCACCAACGGGCTGCTAAAGCGTTTCGCAGAAAACACCAAGGAACCTGTTTCTCACTCCAAGCACAAAGCGTGCGCAGCACGAGTCTTGGCACAGCAAAACACTTCCTTTGGCATGCCCTTTGCAGCCTCACTCCAAACGGGGCTCTCCGCTTCATCCATCCCCTGACTCCATACTAGCACCAACGGGCTGCTAAAGCGTTTCGCAGAAAACACCAAGGAACCTGTTTCTCACTCCAAGCACAAAGCGTGCGCAGCACGAGTCTTGGCACAGCAAAACACTTCCTTTGGCATGCCCTTTGCAGCCTCACTCCAAACGGGGCTCTCCGCTTCATCCATCCCCTGACTCCATACTAGCACCAACGGGCTGCTAAAGCGTTTCGCAGAAAACACCAAGGAACCTGTTTCTCACTCCAAGCACAAAGCGTGCGCAGCACGAGTCTTGGCACAGCAAAACACTTCCTTTGGCATGCCCTTTGCAGCCTCACTCCAAACGGGGCTCTCCGCTTCATCCATCCCCTGACTCCATACTAGCACCAACGGGCTGCTAAAGCGTTTCGCAGAAAACACCAAGGAACCTGTTTCTCACTCCAAGCACAAAGCGTGCGCAGCACGAGTCTTGGCACAGCAAAACACTTCCTTTGGCATGCCCTTTGCAGCCTCACTCCAAACGGGGCTCTCCGCTTCATCCATCCCCTGACTCCATACTAGCACCAACGGGCTGCTAAAGCGTTTCGCAGAAAACACCAAGGAACCTGTTTCTCACTCCAAGCACAAAGCGTGCGCAGCACGAGTCTTGGCACAGCAAAACACTTCCTTTGGCATGCCCTTTGCAGCCTCACTCCAAACGGGGCTCTCCGCTTCATCCATCCCCTGACTCCATACTAGCACCAACGGGCTGCTAAAGCGTTTCGCAGAAAACACCAAGGAACCTGTTTCTCACTCCAAGCACAAAGCGTGCGCAGCACGAGTCTTGGCACAGCAAAACACTTCCTTTGGCATGCCCTTTGCAGCCTCACTCCAAACGGGGCTCTCCGCTTCATCCATCCCCTGACTCCATACTAGCACCAACGGGCTGCTAAAGCGTTTCGCAGAAAACACCAAGGAACCTGTTTCTCACTCCAAGCACAAAGCGTGCGCAGCACGAGTCTTGGCACAGCAAAACACTTCCTTTGGCATGCCCTTTGCAGCCTCACTCCAAACGGGGCTCTCCGCTTCATCCATCCCCTGACTCCATACTAGCACCAACGGGCTGCTAAAGCGTTTCGCAGAAAACACCAAGGAACCTGTTTCTCACTCCAAGCACAAAGCGTGCGCAGCACGAGTCTTGGCACAGCAAAACACTTCCTTTGGCATGCCCTTTGCAGCCTCACTCCAAACGGGGCTCTCCGCTTCATCCATCCCCTGACTCCATACTAGCACCAACGGGCTGCTAAAGCGTTTCGCAGAAAACACCAAGGAACCTGTTTCTCACTCCAAGCACAAAGCGTGCGCAGCACGAGTCTTGGCACAGCAAAACACTTCCTTTGGCATGCCCTTTGCAGCCTCACTCCAAACGGGGCTCTCCGCTTCATCCATCCCCTGACTCCATACTAGCACCAACGGGCTGCTAAAGCGTTTCGCAGAAAACACCAAGGAACCTGTTTCTCACTCCAAGCACAAAGCGTGCGCAGCACGAGTCTTGGCACAGCAAAACACTTCCTTTGGCATGCCCTTTGCAGCCTCACTCCAAACGGGGCTCTCCGCTTCATCCATCCCCTGACTCCATACTAGCACCAACGGGCTGCTAAAGCGTTTCGCAGAAAACACCAAGGAACCTGTTTCTCACTCCAAGCACAAAGCGTGCGCAGCACGAGTCTTGGCACAGCAAAACACTTCCTTTGGCATGCCCTTTGCAGCCTCACTCCAAACGGGGCTCTCCGCTTCATCCATCCCCTGACTCCATACTAGCACCAACGGGCTGCTAAAGCGTTTCGCAGAAAACACCAAGGAACCTGTTTCTCACTCCAAGCACAAAGCGTGCGCAGCACGAGTCTTGGCACAGCAAAACACTTCCTTTGGCATGCCCTTTGCAGCCTCACTCCAAACGGGGCTCTCCGCTTCATCCATCCCCTGACTCCATACTAGCACCAACGGGCTGCTAAAGCGTTTCGCAGAAAACACCAAGGAACCTGTTTCTCACTCCAAGCACAAAGCGTGCGCAGCACGAGTCTTGGCACAGCAAAACACTTCCTTTGGCATGCCCTTTGCAGCCTCACTCCAAACGGGGCTCTCCGCTTCATCCATCCCCTGACTCCATACTAGCACCAACGGGCTGCTAAAGCGTTTCGCAGAAAACACCAAGGAACCTGTTTCTCACTCCAAGCACAAAGCGTGCGCAGCACGAGTCTTGGCACAGCAAAACACTTCCTTTGGCATGCCCTTTGCAGCCTCACTCCAAACGGGGCTCTCCGCTTCATCCATCCCCTGACTCCATACTAGCACCAACGGGCTGCTAAAGCGTTTCGCAGAAAACACCAAGGAACCTGTTTCTCACTCCAAGCACAAAGCGTGCGCAGCACGAGTCTTGGCACAGCAAAACACTTCCTTTGGCATGCCCTTTGCAGCCTCACTCCAAACGGGGCTCTCCGCTTCATCCATCCCCTGACTCCATACTAGCACCAACGGGCTGCTAAAGCGTTTCGCAGAAAACACCAAGGAACCTGTTTCTCACTCCAAGCACAAAGCGTGCGCAGCACGAGTCTTGGCACAGCAAAACACTTCCTTTGGCATGCCCTTTGCAGCCTCACTCCAAACGGGGCTCTCCGCTTCATCCATCCCCTGACTCCATACTAGCACCAACGGGCTGCTAAAGCGTTTCGCAGAAAACACCAAGGAACCTGTTTCTCACTCCAAGCACAAAGCGTGCGCAGCACGAGTCTTGGCACAGCAAAACACTTCCTTTGGCATGCCCTTTGCAGCCTCACTCCAAACGGGGCTCTCCGCTTCATCCATCCCCTGACTCCATACTAGCACCAACGGGCTGCTAAAGCGTTTCGCAGAAAACACCAAGGAACCTGTTTCTCACTCCAAGCACAAAGCGTGCGCAGCACGAGTCTTGGCACAGCAAAACACTTCCTTTGGCATGCCCTTTGCAGCCTCACTCCAAACGGGGCTCTCCGCTTCATCCATCCCCTGACTCCATACTAGCACCAACGGGCTGCTAAAGCGTTTCGCAGAAAACACCAAGGAACCTGTTTCTCACTCCAAGCACAAAGCGTGCGCAGCACGAGTCTTGGCACAGCAAAACACTTCCTTTGGCATGCCCTTTGCAGCCTCACTCCAAACGGGGCTCTCCGCTTCATCCATCCCCTGACTCCATACTAGCACCAACGGGCTGCTAAAGCGTTTCGCAGAAAACACCAAGGAACCTGTTTCTCACTCCAAGCACAAAGCGTGCGCAGCACGAGTCTTGGCACAGCAAAACACTTCCTTTGGCATGCCCTTTGCAGCCTCACTCCAAACGGGGCTCTCCGCTTCATCCATCCCCTGACTCCATACTAGCACCAACGGGCTGCTAAAGCGTTTCGCAGAAAACACCAAGGAACCTGTTTCTCACTCCAAGCACAAAGCGTGCGCAGCACGAGTCTTGGCACAGCAAAACACTTCCTTTGGCATGCCCTTTGCAGCCTCACTCCAAACGGGGCTCTCCGCTTCATCCATCCCCTGACTCCATACTAGCACCAACGGGCTGCTAAAGCGTTTCGCAGAAAACACCAAGGAACCTGTTTCTCACTCCAAGCACAAAGCGCGCGCAGCACGAGTCTTGGCACAGCAAAACACTTCCTTTGGCATGCCCTTTGCAGCCTCACTCCAAACGGGGCTCTCCGCTTCATCCATCCCCTGACTCCATACTAGCACCAACGGGCTGCTAAAGCGTTTCGCAGAAAACACCAAGGAACCTGTTTCTCACTCCAAGCACAAAGCGCGCGCAGCACGAGTCTTGGCACAGCAAAACACTTCCTTTGGCATGCCCTTTGCAGCCTCACTCCAAACGGGGCTCTCCGCTTCATCCATCCCCTGACTCCATACTAGCACCAACGGGCTGCTAAAGCGTTTCGCAGAAAACACCAAGGAACCTGTTTCTCACTCCAAGCACAAAGCGCGCGCAGCACGAGTCTTGGCACAGCAAAACACTTCCTTTGGCATGCCCTTTGCAGCCTCACTCCAAACGGGGCTCTCCGCTTCATCCATCCCCTGACTCCATACTAGCACCAACGGGCTGCTAAAGCGTTTCGCAGAAAACACCAAGGAACCTGTTTCTCACTCCAAGCACAAAGCGCGCGCAGCACGAGTCTTGGCACAGCAAAACACTTCCTTTGGCATGCCCTTTGCAGCCTCACTCCAAACGGGGCTCTCCGCTTCATCCATCCCCTGACTCCATACTAGCACCAACGGGCTGCTAAAGCGTTTCGCAGAAAACACCAAGGAACCTGTTTCTCACTCCAAGCACAAAGCGTGCGCAGCACGAGTCTTGGCACAGCAAAACACTTCCTTTGGCATGCCCTTTGCAGCCTCACTCCAAACGGGGCTCTCCGCTTCATCCATCCCCTGACTCCATACTAGCACCAACGGGCTGCTAAAGCGTTTCGCAGAAAACACCAAGGAACCTGTTTCTCACTCCAAGCACAAAGCGTGCGCAGCACGAGTCTTGGCACAGCAAAACACTTCCTTTGGCATGCCCTTTGCAGCCTCACTCCAAACGGGGCTCTCCGCTTCATCCATCCCCTGACTCCATACTAGCACCAACGGGCTGCTAAAGCGTTTCGCAGAAAACACCAAGGAACCTGTTTCTCACTCCAAGCACAAAGCGTGCGCAGCACGAGTCTTGGCACAGCAAAACACTTCCTTTGGCATGCCCTTTGCAGCCTCACTCCAAACGGGGCTCTCCGCTTCATCCATCCCCTGACTCCATACTAGCACCAACGGGCTGCTAAAGCGTTTCGCAGAAAACACCAAGGAACCTGTTTCTCACTCCAAGCACAAAGCGTGCGCAGCACGAGTCTTGGCACAGCAAAACACTTCCTTTGGCATGCCCTTTGCAGCCTCACTCCAAACGGGGCTCTCCGCTTCATCCATCCCCTGACTCCATACTAGCACCAACGGGCTGCTAAAGCGTTTCGCAGAAAACACCAAGGAACCTGTTTCTCACTCCAAGCACAAAGCGTGCGCAGCACGAGTCTTGGCACAGCAAAACACTTCCTTTGGCATGCCCTTTGCAGCCTCACTCCAAACGGGGCTCTCCGCTTCATCCATCCCCTGACTCCATACTAGCACCAACGGGCTGCTAAAGCGTTTCGCAGAAAACACCAAGGAACCTGTTTCTCACTCCAAGCACAAAGCGTGCGCAGCACGAGTCTTGGCACAGCAAAACACTTCCTTTGGCATGCCCTTTGCAGCCTCACTCCAAACGGGGCTCTCCGCTTCATCCATCCCCTGACTCCATACTAGCACCAACGGGCTGCTAAAGCGTTTCGCAGAAAACACCAAGGAACCTGTTTCTCACTCCAAGCACAAAGCGTGCGCAGCACGAGTCTTGGCACAGCAAAACACTTCCTTTGGCATGCCCTTTGCAGCCTCACTCCAAACGGGGCTCTCCGCTTCATCCATCCCCTGACTCCATACTAGCACCAACGGGCTGCTAAAGCGTTTCGCAGAAAACACCAAGGAACCTGTTTCTCACTCCAAGCACAAAGCGTGCGCAGCACGAGTCTTGGCACAGCAAAACACTTCCTTTGGCATGCCCTTTGCAGCCTCACTCCAAACGGGGCTCTCCGCTTCATCCATCCCCTGACTCCATACTAGCACCAACGGGCTGCTAAAGCGTTTCGCAGAAAACACCAAGGAACCTGTTTCTCACTCCAAGCACAAAGCGTGCGCAGCACGAGTCTTGGCACAGCAAAACACTTCCTTTGGCATGCCCTTTGCAGCCTCACTCCAAACGGGGCTCTCCGCTTCATCCATCCCCTGACTCCATACTAGCACCAACGGGCTGCTAAAGCGTTTCGCAGAAAACACCAAGGAACCTGTTTCTCACTCCAAGCACAAAGCGTGCGCAGCACGAGTCTTGGCACAGCAAAACACTTCCTTTGGCATGCCCTTTGCAGCCTCACTCCAAACGGGGCTCTCCGCTTCATCCATCCCCTGACTCCATACTAGCACCAACGGGCTGCTAAAGCGTTTCGCAGAAAACACCAAGGAACCTGTTTCTCACTCCAAGCACAAAGCGTGCGCAGCACGAGTCTTGGCACAGCAAAACACTTCCTTTGGCATGCCCTTTGCAGCCTCACTCCAAACGGGGCTCTCCGCTTCATCCATCCCCTGACTCCATACTAGCACCAACGGGCTGCTAAAGCGTTTCGCAGAAAACACCAAGGAACCTGTTTCTCACTCCAAGCACAAAGCGTGCGCAGCACGAGTCTTGGCACAGCAAAACACTTCCTTTGGCATGCCCTTTGCAGCCTCACTCCAAACGGGGCTCTCCGCTTCATCCATCCCCTGACTCCATACTAGCACCAACGGGCTGCTAAAGCGTTTCGCAGAAAACACCAAGGAACCTGTTTCTCACTCCAAGCACAAAGCGTGCGCAGCACGAGTCTTGGCACAGCAAAACACTTCCTTTGGCATGCCCTTTGCAGCCTCACTCCAAACGGGGCTCTCCGCTTCATCCATCCCCTGACTCCATACTAGCACCAACGGGCTGCTAAAGCGTTTCGCAGAAAACACCAAGGAACCTGTTTCTCACTCCAAGCACAAAGCGTGCGCAGCACGAGTCTTGGCACAGCAAAACACTTCCTTTGGCATGCCCTTTGCAGCCTCACTCCAAACGGGGCTCTCCGCTTCATCCATCCCCTGACTCCATACTAGCACCAACGGGCTGCTAAAGCGTTTCGCAGAAAACACCAAGGAACCTGTTTCTCACTCCAAGCACAAAGCGTGCGCAGCACGAGTCTTGGCACAGCAAAACACTTCCTTTGGCATGCCCTTTGCAGCCTCACTCCAAACGGGGCTCTCCGCTTCATCCATCCCCTGACTCCATACTAGCACCAACGGGCTGCTAAAGCGTTTCGCAGAAAACACCAAGGAACCTGTTTCTCACTCCAAGCACAAAGCGTGCGCAGCACGAGTCTTGGCACAGCAAAACACTTCCTTTGGCATGCCCTTTGCAGCCTCACTCCAAACGGGGCTCTCCGCTTCATCCATCCCCTGACTCCATACTAGCACCAACGGGCTGCTAAAGCGTTTCGCAGAAAACACCAAGGAACCTGTTTCTCACTCCAAGCACAAAGCGTGCGCAGCACGAGTCTTGGCACAGCAAAACACTTCCTTTGGCATGCCCTTTGCAGCCTCACTCCAAACGGGGCTCTCCGCTTCATCCATCCCCTGACTCCATACTAGCACCAACGGGCTGCTAAAGCGTTTCGCAGAAAACACCAAGGAACCTGTTTCTCACTCCAAGCACAAAGCGTGCGCAGCACGAGTCTTGGCACAGCAAAACACTTCCTTTGGCATGCCCTTTGCAGCCTCACTCCAAACGGGGCTCTCCGCTTCATCCATCCCCTGACTCCATACTAGCACCAACGGGCTGCTAAAGCGTTTCGCAGAAAACACCAAGGAACCTGTTTCTCACTCCAAGCACAAAGCGTGCGCAGCACGAGTCTTGGCACAGCAAAACACTTCCTTTGGCATGCCCTTTGCAGCCTCACTCCAAACGGGGCTCTCCGCTTCATCCATCCCCTGACTCCATACTAGCACCAACGGGCTGCTAAAGCGTTTCGCAGAAAACACCAAGGAACCTGTTTCTCACTCCAAGCACAAAGCGTGCGCAGCACGAGTCTTGGCACAGCAAAACACTTCCTTTGGCATGCCCTTTGCAGCCTCACTCCAAACGGGGCTCTCCGCTTCATCCATCCCCTGACTCCATACTAGCACCAACGGGCTGCTAAAGCGTTTCGCAGAAAACACCAAGGAACCTGTTTCTCACTCCAAGCACAAAGCGTGCGCAGCACGAGTCTTGGCACAGCAAAACACTTCCTTTGGCATGCCCTTTGCAGCCTCACTCCAAACGGGGCTCTCCGCTTCATCCATCCCCTGACTCCATACTAGCACCAACGGGCTGCTAAAGCGTTTCGCAGAAAACACCAAGGAACCTGTTTCTCACTCCAAGCACAAAGCGTGCGCAGCACGAGTCTTGGCACAGCAAAACACTTCCTTTGGCATGCCCTTTGCAGCCTCACTCCAAACGGGGCTCTCCGCTTCATCCATCCCCTGACTCCATACTAGCACCAACGGGCTGCTAAAGCGTTTCGCAGAAAACACCAAGGAACCTGTTTCTCACTCCAAGCACAAAGCGTGCGCAGCACGAGTCTTGGCACAGCAAAACACTTCCTTTGGCATGCCCTTTGCAGCCTCACTCCAAACGGGGCTCTCCGCTTCATCCATCCCCTGACTCCATACTAGCACCAACGGGCTGCTAAAGCGTTTCGCAGAAAACACCAAGGAACCTGTTTCTCACTCCAAGCACAAAGCGTGCGCAGCACGAGTCTTGGCACAGCAAAACACTTCCTTTGGCATGCCCTTTGCAGCCTCACTCCAAACGGGGCTCTCCGCTTCATCCATCCCCTGACTCCATACTAGCACCAACGGGCTGCTAAAGCGTTTCGCAGAAAACACCAAGGAACCTGTTTCTCACTCCAAGCACAAAGCGTGCGCAGCACGAGTCTTGGCACAGCAAAACACTTCCTTTGGCATGCCCTTTGCAGCCTCACTCCAAACGGGGCTCTCCGCTTCATCCATCCCCTGACTCCATACTAGCACCAACGGGCTGCTAAAGCGTTTCGCAGAAAACACCAAGGAACCTGTTTCTCACTCCAAGCACAAAGCGTGCGCAGCACGAGTCTTGGCACAGCAAAACACTTCCTTTGGCATGCCCTTTGCAGCCTCACTCCAAACGGGGCTCTCCGCTTCATCCATCCCCTGACTCCATACTAGCACCAACGGGCTGCTAAAGCGTTTCGCAGAAAACACCAAGGAACCTGTTTCTCACTCCAAGCACAAAGCGTGCGCAGCACGAGTCTTGGCACAGCAAAACACTTCCTTTGGCATGCCCTTTGCAGCCTCACTCCAAACGGGGCTCTCCGCTTCATCCATCCCCTGACTCCATACTAGCACCAACGGGCTGCTAAAGCGTTTCGCAGAAAACACCAAGGAACCTGTTTCTCACTCCAAGCACAAAGCGTGCGCAGCACGAGTCTTGGCACAGCAAAACACTTCCTTTGGCATGCCCTTTGCAGCCTCACTCCAAACGGGGCTCTCCGCTTCATCCATCCCCTGACTCCATACTAGCACCAACGGGCTGCTAAAGCGTTTCGCAGAAAACACCAAGGAACCTGTTTCTCACTCCAAGCACAAAGCGTGCGCAGCACGAGTCTTGGCACAGCAAAACACTTCCTTTGGCATGCCCTTTGCAGCCTCACTCCAAACGGGGCTCTCCGCTTCATCCATCCCCTGACTCCATACTAGCACCAACGGGCTGCTAAAGCGTTTCGCAGAAAACACCAAGGAACCTGTTTCTCACTCCAAGCACAAAGCGTGCGCAGCACGAGTCTTGGCACAGCAAAACACTTCCTTTGGCATGCCCTTTGCAGCCTCACTCCAAACGGGGCTCTCCGCTTCATCCATCCCCTGACTCCATACTAGCACCAACGGGCTGCTAAAGCGTTTCGCAGAAAACACCAAGGAACCTGTTTCTCACTCCAAGCACAAAGCGTGCGCAGCACGAGTCTTGGCACAGCAAAACACTTCCTTTGGCATGCCCTTTGCAGCC
>NW_028289902.1:0-54486 GCF_059628265.1 Tinamus guttatus | reverse complement strand
GGGTTAGGGTTAGAGCAGTGATAAAGCGCAGAGCCCCATGTGGAGTGCGGCTGCAAAGCACTTGCCAAAGGGCATGCGGGGCAGTACTAAGCCTGCCCGTACAGCAACTTTTGTCTCCCAGTCCTCCATTGGCCTAAAGGGGCAAGGTCCACCTCACCACTTTTACTAGGGTTAGGGTTAGGGTTAGAGCAGTGATAAAGCGCAGAGCCCCATGTGGAGTGCGGCTGCAAAGCACTTGCCAAAGGGCATGCGGGGCAGTACTAAGCCTGCCCGTACAGCAACTTTTGTCTCCCAGTCCTCCATTGGCCTAAAGGGGCAAGGTCCACCTCACCACTTTTACTAGGGTTAGGTTTAGGGTTAGGGTTAGAGCAGTGATAAAGCGCAGAGCCCCATGTGGAGTGCGGCTGCAACGCACTTGCCAAAGGGCATGCGGGGCAGTACTAAGCCAGCCCGTACAGCAACTTTTGTCTCCCAGTCTTCCTTTGACCTCATGAGTACTCGTCCACGCCACCCGCTTTGCTAGGGTGAGGGTTAGGGTTAGGGTTAGAGCAGTGATAAAGCGCAGAGCCCCATGTGGAGTGCGGCTGCAAAGCACTTGCCAAAGGGCATGCGGGGCAGTACTAAGCCTGCCCGTACAGCAACTTTTGTCTCCCAGTCCTCCATTGGCCTAAAGGGGCAAGGTCCACCTCACCACTTTTACTAGGGTTAGGGTTAGGGTTAGAGCAGTGATAAAGCGCAGAGCCCCATGTGGAGGGAGGCTGCAAAGCACTTGCCAAAGGGCATGCGGGGCAGTACTAAGCCTGCCCGTACAGCAACTTTTGTCTCCCAGTCCTCCATTGGCCTAAAGGGGCAAGGTCCACCTCACCACTTTTACTAGGGTTAGGTTTAGGGTTAGGGTTAGAGCAGTGATAAAGCGCAGAGCCCCATGTGGAGTGCAGCTGCAACGCACTTGCCAAAGGGCATGCGGGGCAGTACTAAGCCAGGCCGTACAGCAACTTTTGTCTCCCAGTCCTCCATTGGCCTAAAGGGGCAAGGTCCACCTCACCACTTTTGCTAGGGTTAGGGTTAGGGTTAGAGCAGTGATAAAGCGCAGAACCCCATGTGGAGTGCGGCTGCAAAGCACTTGCCAAAGGGCATGCGGGGCAGTACTAAGCCTGCCCGTACAGCAACTTTTGTCTCCCAGTCCTCCATTGGCCTAAAGGGGCAAGGTCCACCTCACCACTTTTACTAGGGTTAGGGTTAGGGTTAGGGTTAGAGCAGTGATAAAGCGCAGAGCCCCATGTGGAGTGCAGCAGCAAAGCACTTGCCAAAGGGCATGCGGGGCAGTACTAAGCCTGCCCGTACAGCAACTTTTGTCTCCCAGTCCTCCATTGGCCTAAAGGGGCAAGGTCCACCTCACCACTTTTACTAGGGTTAGGGTTAGGGTTAGGGTTAGAGCAGTGATAAAGCGCAGAGCACCATGTGGAGTGCAGCTGCAAAGCACTTGCCAAAGGGCATGCGGGGCAGTACTAAGCCTGCCCGTACAGCAACTTTTGTCTCCCAGTCCTCCATTGGCCTAAAGGGGCAAGGTCCACCTCACCACTTTTACTAGGGTTAGGGTTAGGGTTAGGGATAGGGTTAGAGCAGTGATAAAGCGCAGAGCCCCATGTGCAGTGCGGCTGCAAAGCACTTGCCAAAGGGCATGCGGGCCAGTACTAAGCCTGCCCGTACAGCAACTTTTGTCTCCCAGTCCTCCATTGGCCTAAAGGGGCAAGGTCCACCTCACCACTTTTACTAGGGTTAGGGTTAGGGTTAGGGTTAGAGCAGTGATAAAGCGCAGAGCACCATGTGGAGTGCAGCTGCAAAGCACTTGCCAAAGGGCATGCGGGGCAGTACTAAGCCTGCCTGTACAGCAACTTTTGTCTCCCAGTCCTCCATTGGCCTAAAGGGGCAAGGTCCACCTCACCACTTTTGCTAGGGTTAGGGTTAGGGTTAGAGCAGTGATAAAGCGCAGAGCCCCATGTGGAGTGCGGCTGCAAAGCACTTGCCAAAGGGCATGCGGGGCAGTACTAAGTCTGCCCGTACAGCAACTTTTGTCTCCCAGTCCTCCATTGGCCTAAAGGGGCAAGGTCCACCTCACCACTTTTACTAGGGTTAGGGTTAGGGTTAGGGTTAGAGCAGTGATAAAGCGCAGAGCCCCATGTGGAGTGCAGCAGCAAAGCACTTGCCAAAGGGCATGCAGGGCAGTACTAAGCCTGCCCGTACAGCAACTTTTGTCTCCCAGTCCTCCATTGGCCTAAAGGGGCAAGATCCACCTCACCACTTTTACTAGGGTTAGGGTTAGGGTTAGAGCAGTGATAAAGCGCAGAGCCCCATGTGCAGTGCGGCTGCAAAGCACTTGCCAAAGGGCATGCGGGGCAGTACTAAGCCTGCCCGTACAGCAACTTTTGTCTCCCAGTCCTCCATTGGCCTAAAGGGGCAAGGTCCACCTCACCACTTTTACTAGGGTTAGGGTTAGGGTTAGGGTTAGAGCAGTGATAAAGCGCAGAGCACCATGTGGAGTGCAGCTGCAAAGCACTTGCCAAAGGGCATGCGGGGCAGTACTAAGCCTGCCCGTACAGCAACTTTTGTCTCCCAGTCCTCCATTGGCCTAAAGGGGCAAGGTCCACCTCACCACTTTTACTAGGGTTAGGGTTAGGGTTAGGGTTAGAGCAGTGATAAAGCGCAGAGCCCCATGTGGAGTGCGGCTGCAAAGCACTTGCCAAAGGGCATGCGGGCCAGTACTAAGCCTGCCCGTACAGCAACTTTTGTCTCCCAGTCCTCCATTGGCCTAAAGGGGCAAGGTCCACCTCACCACTTTTACTAGGGTTAGGGTTAGGGTTAGGGTTAGAGCAGTGATAAAGCGCAGAGCACCATGTGGAGTGCAGCTGCAAAGCACTTGCCAAAGGGCATGCGGGGCAGTACTAAGCCTGCCTGTACAGCAACTTTTGTCTCCCAGTCCTCCATTGGCCTAAAGGGGCAAGGTCCACCTCACCACTTTTGCTAGGGTTAGGGTTAGGGTTAGAGCAGTGATAAAGCGCAGAGCCCCATGTGGAGTGCGGCTGCAAAGCACTTGCCAAAGGGCATGCGGGGCAGTACTAAGCCTGCCCGTACAGCAACTTTTGTCTCCCAGTCCTCCATTGGCCTAAAGGGGCAAGGTCCACCTCACCACTTTTACTAGGGTTAGGGTTAGGGTTAGAGCAGTGATAAAGCGCAGAGCCCCATGTGGAGTGCGGCTGCAAAGCACTTGCCAAAGGGCATGCGGGGCAGTACTAAGCCAGCCCGTACAGCAACTTTTGTCTCCCAGTCTTCCTTTCACCTCATGAGTACTCGTCCACGCCACCCGCTTTGCTAGGGTGAGGGTTAGGGTTAGGGTTAGAGCAGTGATAAAGCGCAGAGCCCCATGTGGAGTGCGGCTGCAAAGCACTTGCCAAAGGGCATGCGGGGCAGTACTAAGCCTGCCCGTACAGCAGCTTTTGTCTCCCAGTCCTCCATTGGCCTAAAGGGGCAAGGTCCACCTCACCACTTTTACTAGGGTTAGGTTTAGGGTTAGGGTTAGAGCAGTGATAAAGCGCAGAGCCCCATGTGGAGGGAGGCTGCAAAGCACTTGCCAAAGGGCATGCGGGGCAGTACTAAGCCTGCCCATACAGCAACTTTTGTCTCCCAGTCCTCCATTGGCCTAAAGGGGCAAGGTCCACCTCACCACTTTTACTAGGGTTAGGGTTAGGGTTAGAGCAGTGATAAAGCGCAGAGCCCCATGTGGAGTGCGGCTGCAAAGCACTTGCCAAAGGGCATGCGGGGCAGTACTAAGCCAGCCCGTACAGCAACTTTTGTCTCCCAGTCTTCCTTTCACCTCATGAGTACTCGTCCACGCCACCCGCTTTGCTAGGGTGAGGGTTAGGGTTAGGGTTAGAGCAGTGATAAAGCGCAGAGCCCCATGTGCAGTGCGGCTGCAAAGCACTTGCCAAAGGGCATGCGGGGCAGTACTAAGCCTGCCCGTACAGCAACTTTTGTCTCCCAGTCCTCCATTGGCCTAAAGGGGCAAGGTCCACCTCACCACTTTTACTAGGGTTAGGGTTAGGGTTAGGGTTAGAGCAGTGATAAAGCGCAGAGCCCCATGTGGAGTGCGGCTGCAAAGCACTTGCCAAAGGGCATGCGGGGCAGTACTAAGCCTGCCCGTACAGCAACTTTTGTCTCCCAGTCCTCTATTGGCCTAAAGGGGCAAGGTCCACCTCACCACTTTTACTAGGGTTAGGGTTAGGGTTAGGGTTAGAGCAGTGATAAAGCGCAGAGCCCCATGTGGAGTGCGGCTGCAAAGCACTTGCCAAAGGGCATGCGGGGCAGTACCAAGCCTGCCCGTACAGCAACTTTTGTCTCCCAGTCCTCCATTGGCCTAAAGGGGCAAGGTCCACCTCACCACTTTTACTAGGGTTAGGGTTAGGGTTAGAGCAGTGATAAAGCGCAGAGCACCATGTGGAGTTCAGCTGCAAAGCACTTGCCATAGGGCATGCGGGGCAGTACTCAGCCTGCCCGTACAGCAACTTTTGTCTCCCAGTCCTCCATTGGCCTAAAGGGGCAAGGTCCACCTCACCACTTTTACTAGGGTTAGGGTTAGGGTTAGGGTTAGAGCAGTGATAAAGCGCAGAGCCCCATGTGGAGTGCGGCTGCAAAGCACTTGCCAAAGGGCATGCGGGGCAGTACTAAGCCTGCCCGTACAGCAACTTTTGTCTCCCAGTCCTCCATTGGCCTAAAGGGGCAAGGTCCACCTCACCACTTTTGCTAGGGTTAGGGTTAGGGTTAGAGCAGCGATAAAGCGCAGAGCCCCATGTGGAGTGCGGCTGCAAAGCACTTGCCAAAGGGCATGCGGGGCAGTACTAAGCCTGCCCGTACAGCAACTTTTGTCTCCCAGTCCTCCATTGGCCTAAAGGGGCAAGGTCCACCTCACCACTTTTACTAGGGTTAGGGTTAGGGTTAGGGTTAGAGCAGTGATAAAGCGCAGAGCCCCATGTGGAGGGAGGCTGCAAAGCACTTGCCAAAGGGAATGCGGGCCAGTACTAAGCCTGCCCATACAGCAACTTTTGTCTCCCAGTCCTCCATTGGCCTAAAGGGGCAAGGTCCACCTCACCACTTTTACTAGGGTTAGGGTTAGGGTTAGAGCAGTGATAAAGCGCAGAGCCCCATGTGGAGTGCGGCTGCAAAGCACTTGCCAAAGGGCATGCGGGGCAGTACTAAGCCTGCCCGTACAGCAACTTTTGTCTCCCAGTCCTCCATTGGCCTAAAGGGGCAAGGTCCACCTCACCACTTTTACTAGGGTTAGGGTTAGGGTTAGGGTTAGAGCAGTGATAAAGCGCAGAGCCCCATGTGGAGTGCAGCAGCAAAGCACTTGCCAAAGGGCATGCGGGGCAGTACTAAGCCTGCCCGTACAGCAACTTTTGTCTCCCAGTCCTCCATTGGCCTAAAGGGGCAAGGTCCACCTCACCACTTTTACTAGGGTTAGGGTTAGGGTTAGAGCAGTGATAAAGCGCAGAGCCCCATGTGCAGTGCGGCTGCAAAGCACTTGCCAAAGGGCATGCGGGGCAGTACTAAGCCTGCCCGTACAGCAACTTTTGTCTCCCAGTCCTCCATTGGCCTAAAGGGGCAAGGTCCACCTCACCACTTTTACTAGGGTTAGGGTTAGGGTTAGGGTTAGAGCAGTGATAAAGCGCAGAGCACCATGTGGAGTGCAGCTGCAAAGCACTTGCCAAAGGGCATGCGGGGCAGTACTAAGCCTGCCCGTACAGCAACTTTTGTCTCCCAGTCCTCCATTGGCCTAAAGGGGCAAGGTCCACCTCACCACTTTTACTAGGGTTAGGGTTAGGGTTAGGGTTAGAGCAGTGATAAAGCGCAGAGCCCCATGTGCAGTGCGGCTGCAAAGCACTTGCCAAAGGGCATGCGGGGCAGTACTAAGCCTGCCCGTACAGCAACTTTTGTCTCCCAGTCCTCCATTGGCCTAAAGGGGCAAGGTCCACCTCACCACTTTTACTAGGATTACGGTTAGGGTTAGGGTTAGAGCAGTGATAAAGCGCAGAGCCCCATGTGGAGTGCAGCAGCAAAGCACTTGCCAAAGGGCATGCGGGGCAGTACTAAGCCTGCCCGTACAGCAACTTTTGTCTCCCAGTCCTCCATTGGCCTAAAGGGGCAAGGTCCACCTCACCACTTTTACTAGGGTTAGGTTTAGGGTTAGGGTTAGAGCAGTGATAAAGCGCAGAGCCCCATGTGGAGTGCGGCTGCAACGCACTTGCCAAAGGGCATGCGGGGCAGTACTAAGCCAGGCCGTACAGCAACTTTTGTCTCCCAGTCTTCCTTTGACCTCATGAGTACTCGTCCACGCCACCCGCTTTGCTAGGGTGAGGGTTAGGGTTAGGGTTAGAGCAGTGATAAAGCGCAGAGCCCCATGTGGAGTGCGGCTGCAAAGCACTTGCCAAAGGGCATGCGGGGCAGTACTAAGCCTGCCCGTACAGCAACTTTTGTCTCCCAGTCCTCCATTGGCCTAAAGGGGCAAGGTCCACCTCACCACTTTTACTAGGGTTAGGTTTAGGGTTAGGGTTAGAGCAGTGATAAAGCGCAGAGCCCCATGTGGAGTGCGGCTGCAAAGCACTTGCCAAAGGGCATGCGGGGCAGTACTAAGCCTGCCCGTACAGCAACTTTTGTCTCCCAGTCCTCCATTGGCCTAAAGGGGCAAGGTCCACCTCACCACTTTTACTAGGGTTAGGGTTAGGGTTAGGGTTAGGGTTAGAGCAGTGATAAAGCGCAGAGCCCCATGTGGAGTGCGGCTGCAAAGCACTTGCCAAAGGGCATGCGGGGCAGTACTAAGCCTGCCCGTACAGCAACTTTTGTCTCCCAGTCCTCCATTGGCCTAAAGGGGCAAGGTCCACCTCACCACTTTTACTAGGGTTAGGGTTAGGGTTAGAGCAGTGATAAAGCGCAGAGCCCCATGTGGAGGGAGGCTGCAAAGCCCTTGCCAAAGGGCATGCGGGGCAGTACTAAGCCTGCCCGTACAGCAACTTTTGTCTCCCAGTCCTCCATTGGCCTAAAGGGGCAAGGTCCACCTCACCACTTTTACTAGGGTTAGGTTTAGGGTTAGGGTTAGAGCAGTGATAAAGCGCAGAGCCCCATGTGGAGTGCGGCTGCAACGCACTTGCCAAAGGGCATGCGGGGCAGTACTAAGCCAGCCCGTACAGCAACTTTTGTCTCCCAGTCTTCCTTTGACCTCATGAGTACTCGTCCACGCCACCCGCTTTGCTAGGGTGAGGGTTAGGGTTAGGGTTAGAGCAGTGATAAAGCGCAGAGCCCCATGTGGAGTGCGGCTGCAAAGCACTTGCCAAAGGGCATGCGGGGCAGTACTAAGCCTGCCCGTACAGCAACTTTTGTCTCCCAGTCCTCCATTGGCCTAAAGGGGCAAGGTCCACCTCACCACTTTTACTAGGGTTAGGGTTAGGGTTAGAGCAGTGATAAAGCGCAGAGCCCCATGTGGAGGGAGGCTGCAAAGCACTTGCCAAAGGGCATGCGGGGCAGTACTAAGCCTGCCCGTACAGCAACTTTTGTCTCCCAGTCCTCCATTGGCCTAAAGGGGCAAGGTCCACCTCACCACTTTTACTAGGGTTAGGTTTAGGGTTAGGGTTAGAGCAGTGATAAAGCGCAGAGCCCCATGTGGAGGGAGGCTGCAAAGCACTTGCCAAAGGGCATGCGGGGCAGTACTAAGCCTGCCCGTACAGCAACTTTTGTCTCCCAGTCCTCCATTGGCCTAAAGGGGCAAGGTCCACCTCACCACTTTTACTAGGGTTAGGGTTAGGGTTAGGGTTAGAGCAGTGATAAAGCGCAGAGCCCCATGTGGAGTGCGGCTGCAAAGCACTTGCCAAAGGGCATGCGGGGCAGTACTAAGCCTGCCCGTACAGCAACTTTTGTCTCCCAGTCCTCCATTGGCCTAAAGGGGCAAGGTCCACCTCACCACTTTTACTAGGGTTAGGGTTAGGGTTAGGGTTAGAGCAGTGATAAAGCGCAGAGCACCATGTGGAGTGCAGCTGCAAAGCACTTGCCAAAGGGCATGCGGGGCAGTACTAAGTCTGCCCGTACAGCAACTTTTGTCTCCCAGTCCTCCATTGGCCTAAAGGGGCAAGGTCCACCTCACCACTTTTGCTAGGGTTAGGGTTAGGGTTAGAGCAGTGATAAAGCGCAGAACCCCATGTGGAGTGCGGCTGCAAAGCACTTGCCAAAGGGCATGCGGGGCAGTACTAAGCCTGCCCGTACAGCAACTTTTGTCTCCCAGTCCTCCATTGGCCTAAAGGGGCAAGGTCCACCTCACCACTTTTACTAGGGTTAGGGTTAGGGTTAGGGTTAGAGCAGTGATAAAGCGCAGAGCCCCATGTGGAGTGCAGCAGCAAAGCACTTGCCAAAGGGCATGCGGGGCAGTACTAAGCCTGCCCGTACAGCAACTTTTGTCTCCCAGTCCTCCATTGGCCTAAAGGGGCAAGGTCCACCTCACCACTTTTACTAGGGTTAGGGTTAGGGTTAGGGTTAGAGCAGTGATAAAGCGCAGAGCACCATGTGGAGTGCAGCTGCAAAGCACTTGCCAAAGGGCATGCGGGGCAGTACTAAGCCTGCCCGTACAGCAACTTTTGTCTCCCAGTCCTCCATTGGCCTAAAGGGGCAAGGTCCACCTCACCACTTTTACTAGGGTTAGGGTTAGGGTTAGGGTTAGAGCAGTGATAAAGCGCAGAGCCCCATGTGCAGTGCGGCTGCAAAGCACTTGCCAAAGGGCATGCGGGCCAGTACTAAGCCTGCCCGTACAGCAACTTTTGTCTCCCAGTCCTCCATTGGCCTAAAGGGGCAAGGTCCACCTCACCACTTTTACTAGGGTTAGGGTTAGGGTTAGGGTTAGAGCAGTGATAAAGCGCAGAGCACCATGTGGAGTGCAGCTGCAAAGCACTTGCCAAAGGGCATGCGGGGCAGTACTAAGCCTGCCTGTACAGCAACTTTTGTCTCCCAGTCCTCCATTGGCCTAAAGGGGCAAGGTCCACCTCACCACTTTTGCTAGGGTTAGGGTTAGGGTTAGAGCAGTGATAAAGCGCAGAGCCCCATGTGGAGTGCGGCTGCAAAGCACTTGCCAAAGGGCATGCGGGGCAGTACTAAGTCTGCCCGTACAGCAACTTTTGTCTCCCAGTCCTCCATTGGCCTAAAGGGGCAAGGTCCACCTCACCACTTTTACTAGGATTAGGGTTAGGGTTAGGGTTAGAGCAGTGATAAAGCGCAGAGCACCATGTGGAGTGCGGCTGCAAAGCACTTGCCAAAGGGCATGCGGGGCAGTACTAAGCCTGCCCGTACAGCAACTTTTGTCTCCCAATCCTCCATTGGCCTAAAGGGGCAAGGTCCACCTCACCACTTTTACTAGGGTTAGGGTTAGGGTTAGGGTTAGAGCAGTGATAAAGCGCAGAGCACCATGTGGAGTGCAGCTGCAAAGCACTTGCCAAAGGGCATGCGGGGCAGTACTAAGCCTGCCCGTACAGCAACTTTTGTCTCCCAGTCCTCCATTGGCCTAAAGGGGCAAGGTCCACCTCACCACTTTTACTAGGGTTAGGGTTAGGGTTAGGGTTAGAGCAGTGATAAAGCGCAGAGCCCCATGTGGAGTGCGGCTGCAAAGCACTTGCCAAAGGGCATGCGGGGCAGTACTAAGCCTGCCCGTACAGCAACTTTTGTCTCCCAGTCCTCCATTGGCCTAAAGGGGCAAGGTCCACCTCACCACTTTTACTAGGGTTAGGGTTAGGGTTAGGGTTAGAGCAGTGATAAAGCGCAGAGCACCATGTGGAGTGCAGCTGCAAAGCACTTGCCAAAGGGCATGCGGGGCAGTACTAAGTCTGCCCGTACAGCAACTTTTGTCTCCCAGTCCTCCATTGGCCTAAAGGGGCAAGGTCCACCTCACCACTTTTGCTAGGGTTAGGGTTAGGGTTAGAGCAGTGATAAAGCGCAGAACCCCATGTGGAGTGCGGCTGCAAAGCACTTGCCAAAGGGCATGCGGGCCAGTACTAAGCCTGCCCGTACAGCAACTTTTGTCTCCCAGTCCTCCATTGGCCTAAAGGGGCAAGGTCCACCTCACCACTTTTACTAGGGTTAGGGTTAGGGTTAGGGTTAGAGCAGTGATAAAGCGCAGAGCCCCATGTGGAGTGCAGCAGCAAAGCACTTGCCAAAGGGCATGCGGGGCAGTACTAAGCCTGCCCGTACAGCAACTTTTGTCTCCCAGTCCTCCATTGGCCTAAAGGGGCAAGGTCCACCTCACCACTTTTACTAGGGTTAGGGTTAGGGTTAGGGTTAGAGCAGTGATAAAGCGCAGAGCACCATGTGGAGTGCAGCTGCAAAGCACTTGCCAAAGGGCATGCGGGGCAGTACTAAGCCTGCCCGTACAGCAACTTTTGTCTCCCAGTCCTCCATTGGCCTAAAGGGGCAAGGTCCACCTCACCACTTTTACTAGGGTTAGGTTTAGGGTTAGGGTTAGAGCAGTGATAAAGCGCAGAGCCCCATGTGCAGTGCGGCTGCAAAGCACTTGCCAAAGGGCATGCGGGCCAGTACTAAGCCTGCCCGTACAGCAACTTTTGTCTCCCAGTCCTCCATTGGCCTAAAGGGGCAAGGTCCACCTCACCACTTTTACTAGGGTTAGGGTTAGGGTTAGGGTTAGAGCAGTGATAAAGCGCAGAGCACCATGTGGAGTGCAGCTGCAAAGCACTTGCCAAAGGGCATGCGGGGCAGTACTAAGCCTGCCTGTACAGCAACTTTTGTCTCCCAGTCCTCCATTGGCCTAAAGGGGCAAGGTCCACCTCACCACTTTTGCTAGGTTTAGGGTTAGGGTTAGAGCAGTGATAAAGCGCAGAGCCCCATGTGGAGTGCGGCTGCAAAGCACTTGCCAAAGGGCATGCGGGGCAGTACTAAGTCTGCCCGTACAGCAACTTTTGTCTCCCAGTCCTCCATTGGCCTAAAGGGGCAAGGTCCACCTCACCACTTTTACTAGGATTAGGGTTAGGGTTAGGGTTAGAGCAGTGATAAAGCGCAGAGCCCCATGTGGAGTGCAGCAGCAAAGCACTTGCCAAAGGGCATGCGGGGCAGTACTAAGCCTGCCCGTACAGCAACTTTTGTCTCCCAGTCCTCCATTGGCCTAAAGGGGCAAGATCCACCTCACCACTTTTACTAGGGTTAGGGTTAGGGTTAGAGCAGTGATAAAGCGCAGAGCCCCATGTGCAGTGCGGCTGCAAAGCACTTGCCAAAGGGCATGCGGGGCAGTACTAAGCCTGCCCGTACAGCAACTTTTGTCTCCCAGTCCTCCATTGGCCTAAAGGGGCAAGGTCCACCTCACCACTTTTACTAGGGTTAGGGTTAGGGTTAGGGTTAGAGCAGTGATAAAGCGCAGAGCACCATGTGGAGTGCAGCTGCAAAGCACTTGCCAAAGGGCATGCGGGGCAGTACTAAGCCTGCCCGTACAGCAACTTTTGTCTCCCAGTCCTCCATTGGCCTAAAGGGGCAAGGTCCACCTCACCACTTTTACTAGGGTTAGGGTTAGGGTTAGGGTTAGAGCAGTGATAAAGCGCAGAGCCCCATGTGGAGTGCGGCTGCAAAGCACTTGCCAAAGGGCATGCGGGGCAGTACTAAGCCTGCCCGTACAGCAACTTTTGTCTCCCAGTCCTCCATTGGCCTAAAGGGGCAAGGTCCACCTCACCACTTTTACTAGGGTTAGGGTTAGGGTTAGGGTTAGAGCAGTGATAAAGCGCAGAGCACCATGTGGAGTGCAGCTGCAAAGCACTTGCCAAAGGGCATGCGGGGCAGTACTAAGTCTGCCCGTACAGCAACTTTTGTCTCCCAGTCCTCCATTGGCCTAAAGGGGCAAGGTCCACCTCACCACTTTTGCTAGGGTTAGGGTTAGGGTTAGAGCAGTGATAAAGCGCAGAACCCCATGTGGAGTGCGGCTGCAAAGCACTTGCCAAAGGGCATGCGGGCCAGTACTAAGCCTGCCCGTACAGCAACTTTTGTCTCCCAGTCCTCCATTGGCCTAAAGGGGCAAGGTCCACCTCACCACTTTTACTAGGGTTAGGGTTAGGGTTAGGGTTAGAGCAGTGATAAAGCGCAGAGCCCCATGTGGAGTGCAGCAGCAAAGCACTTGCCAAAGGGCATGCGGGGCAGTACTAAGCCTGCCCGTACAGCAACTTTTGTCTCCCAGTCCTCCATTGGCCTAAAGGGGCAAGGTCCACCTCACCACTTTTACTAGGGTTAGGGTTAGGGTTAGGGTTAGAGCAGTGATAAAGCGCAGAGCACCATGTGGAGTGCAGCTGCAAAGCACTTGCCAAAGGGCATGCGGGGCAGTACTAAGCCTGCCCGTACAGCAACTTTTGTCTCCCAGTCCTCCATTGGCCTAAAGGGGCAAGGTCCACCTCACCACTTTTACTAGGGTTAGGTTTAGGGTTAGGGTTAGAGCAGTGATAAAGCGCAGAGCCCCATGTGCAGTGCGGCTGCAAAGCACTTGCCAAAGGGCATGCGGGCCAGTACTAAGCCTGCCCGTACAGCAACTTTTGTCTCCCAGTCCTCCATTGGCCTAAAGGGGCAAGGTCCACCTCACCACTTTTACTAGGGTTAGGGTTAGGGTTAGGGTTAGAGCAGTGATAAAGCGCAGAGCACCATGTGGAGTGCAGCTGCAAAGCACTTGCCAAAGGGCATGCGGGGCAGTACTAAGCCTGCCTGTACAGCAACTTTTGTCTCCCAGTCCTCCATTGGCCTAAAGGGGCAAGGTCCACCTCACCACTTTTGCTAGGTTTAGGGTTAGGGTTAGAGCAGTGATAAAGCGCAGAGCCCCATGTGGAGTGCGGCTGCAAAGCACTTGCCAAAGGGCATGCGGGGCAGTACTAAGTCTGCCCGTACAGCAACTTTTGTCTCCCAGTCCTCCATTGGCCTAAAGGGGCAAGGTCCACCTCACCACTTTTACTAGGATTAGGGTTAGGGTTAGGGTTAGAGCAGTGATAAAGCGCAGAGCCCCATGTGGAGTGCAGCAGCAAAGCACTTGCCAAAGGGCATGCGGGGCAGTACTAAGCCTGCCCGTACAGCAACTTTTGTCTCCCAGTCCTCCATTGGCCTAAAGGGGCAAGATCCACCTCACCACTTTTACTAGGGTTAGGGTTAGGGTTAGAGCAGTGATAAAGCGCAGAGCCCCATGTGCAGTGCGGCTGCAAAGCACTTGCCAAAGGGCATGCGGGGCAGTACTAAGCCTGCCCGTACAGCAACTTTTGTCTCCCAGTCCTCCATTGGCCTAAAGGGGCAAGGTCCACCTCACCACTTTTACTAGGGTTAGGGTTAGGGTTAGGGTTAGAGCAGTGATAAAGCGCAGACCACCATGTGGAGTGCAGCTGCAAAGCACTTGCCAAAGGGCATGCGGGGCAGTACTAAGCCTGCCCGTACAGCAACTTTTGTCTCCCAGTCCTCCATTGGCCTAAAGGGGCAAGGTCCACCTCACCACTTTTACTAGGGTTAGGGTTAGGGTTAGGGTTAGAGCAGTGATAAAGCGCAGAGCCCCATGTGGAGTGCGGCTGCAAAGCACTTGCCAAAGGGCATGCGGGCCAGTACTAAGCCTGCCCGTACAGCAACTTTTGTCTCCCAGTCCTCCATTGGCCTAAAGGGGCAAGGTCCACCTCACCACTTTTACTAGGGTTAGGGTTAGGGTTAGGGTTAGAGCAGTGATAAAGCGCAGAGCACCATGTGGAGTGCAGCTGCAAAGCACTTGCCAAAGGGCATGCGGGGCAGTACTAAGCCTGCCTGTACAGCAACTTTTGTCTCCCAGTCCTCCATTGGCCTAAAGGGGCAAGGTCCACCTCACCACTTTTGCTAGGGTTAGGGTTAGGGTTAGAGCAGTGATAAAGCGCAGAGCCCCATGTGGAGGGAGGCTGCAAAGCACTTGCCAAAGGGCATGCGGGGCAGTACTAAGCCAGCCCGTACAGCAACTTTTGTCTCCCAGTCTTCCTTTCACCTCATGAGTACTCGTCCACGCCACCCGCTTTGCTAGGGTGAGGGTTAGGGTTAGGGTTAGAGCAGTGATAAAGCGCAGAGCCCCATGTGGAGTGCGGCTGCAAAGCACTTGCCAAAGGGCATGCGGGGCAGTACTAAGCCTGCCCGTACAGCAACTTTTGTCTCCCAGTCCTCCATTGGCCTAAAGGGGCAAGGTCCACCTCACCACTTTTACTAGGGTTAGGTTTAGGGTTAGGGTTAGAGCAGTGATAAAGCGCAGAGCCCCATGTGGAGGGAGGCTGCAAAGCACTTGCCAAAGGGCATGCGGGCCAGTACTAAGCCTGCCCATACAGCAACTTTTGTCTCCCAGTCCTCCATTGGCCTAAAGGGGCAAGGTCCACCTCACCACTTTTACTAGGGTTAGGGTTAGGGTTAGAGCAGTGATAAAGCGCAGAGCCCCATGTGGAGTGCGGCTGCAAAGCACTTGCCAAAGGGCATGCGGGGCAGTACTAAGCCAGCCCGTACAGCAACTTTTGTCTCCCAGTCTTCCTTTCACCTCATGAGTACTCGTCCACGCCACCCGCTTTGCTAGGGTGAGGGTTAGGGTTAGGGTTAGAGCAGTGATAAAGCGCAGAGCCCCATGTGCAGTGCGGCTGCAAAGCACTTGCCAAAGGGCATGCGGGGCAGTACTAAGCCTGCCCGTACAGCAACTTTTGTCTCCCAGTCCTCCATTGGCCTAAAGGGGCAAGGTCCACCTCACCACTTTTACTAGGGTTAGGGTTAGGGTTAGGGTTAGAGCAGTGATAAAGCGCAGAGCCCCATGTGGAGTGCGGCTGCAAAGCACTTGCCAAAGGGCATGCGGGGCAGTACTAAGCCTGCCCGTACAGCAACTTTTGTCTCCCAGTCCTCTATTGGCCTAAAGGGGCAAGGTCCACCTCACCACTTTTACTAGGGTTAGGGTTAGGGTTAGGGTTAGAGCAGTGATAAAGCGCAGAGCCCCATGTGGAGTGCGGCTGCAAAGCACTTGCCAAAGGGCATGCGGGGCAGTACTCAGCCTGCCCGTACAGCAACTTTTGTCTCCCAGTCCTCCATTGGCCTAAAGGGGCAAGGTCCACCTCACCACTTTTACTAGGGTTAGGGTTAGGGTTAGGGTTAGAGCAGTGATAAAGCGCAGAGCCCCATGTGGAGTGCGGCTGCAAAGCACTTGCCAAAGGGCATGCGGGGCAGTACTAAGCCTGCCCGTACAGCAACTTTTGTCTCCCAGTCCTCCATTGGCCTAAAGGGGCAAGGTCCACCTCACCACTTTTGCTAGGGTTAGGGTTAGGGTTAGAGCAGCGATAAAGCGCAGAGCCCCATGTGGAGTGCGGCTGCAAAGCACTTGCCAAAGGGCATGCGGGGCAGTACTAAGCCTGCCCGTACAGCAACTTTTGTCTCCCAGTCCTCCATTGGCCTAAAGGGGCAAGGTCCACCTCACCACTTTTACTAGGGTTAGGGTTAGGGTTAGGGTTAGAGCAGTGATAAAGCGCAGAGC
Source organism: Tinamus guttatus (assembly GCF_059628265.1). Taxonomy (NCBI): domain Eukaryota; kingdom Metazoa; phylum Chordata; class Aves; order Tinamiformes; family Tinamidae; genus Tinamus; species Tinamus guttatus. Next base: position 38,930 of record NW_028289902.1, on the reverse strand, counting down.
CCCATGTGGAGGGAGGCTGCAAAGCACTTGCCAAAGGGCATGCGGGCCAGTACTAAGCCTGCCCATACAGCAACTTTTGTCTCCCAGTCCTCCATTGGCCTAAAGGGGCAAGGTCCACCTCACCACTTTTACTAGGGTTAGGGTTAGGGTTAGAGCAGTGATAAAGCGCAGAGCCCCATGTGGAGTGCGGCTGCAAAGCACTTGCCAAAGGGCATGCGGGGCAGTACTAAGCCTGCCCGTACAGCAACTTTTGTCTCCCAGTCCTCCATTGGCCTAAAGGGGCAAGGTCCACCTCACCACTTTTAGTAGGGTTACGGTTAGGGTTAGGGTTAGAGCAGTGATAAAGCGCAGAGCCCCATGTGGAGTGCGGCTGCAAAGCACTTGCCAAAGGGCATGCGGGGCAGTACTAAGCCTGCCCGTACAGCAACTTTTGTCTCCCAGTCCTCCATTGGCCTAAAGGGGCAAGGTCCACCTCACCACTTTTACTAGGGTTAGGGTTAGGGTTAGAGCAGTGATAAAGCGCAGAGCCCCATGTGGAGTGCGGCTGCAAAGCACTTGCCAAAGGGCATGCGGGGCAGTACTAAGCCAGGCCGTACAGCAACTTTTGTCTCCCAGTCTTCCTTTCACCTCATGAGTACTCGTCCACGCCACCCGCTTTGCTAGGGTGAGGGTTAGGGTTAGGGTTAGAGCAGTGATAAAGCGCAGAGCCCCATGTGGAGTGCGGCTGCAAAGCACTTGCCAAAGGGCATGCGGGGCAGTACTAAGCCTGCCCGTACAGCAACTTTTGTCTCCCAGGCTTCTATTGGCCTAAAGGGGCAAGGTCCACCTCACCACTTTTACTAGGGTTAGGGTTAGGGTTAGGGTTAGAGCAGTGATAAAGCGCAGAGCCCCATGTGGAGTGCGGCTGCAAAGCACTTGCCAAAGGGCATGCGGGGCAGTACTAAGCCTGCCCGTACAGCAACTTTTGTCTCCCAGTCCTCCATTGGCCTAAAGGGGCAAGGTCCACCTCACCACTTTTACTAGGGTTAGGTTTAGGGTTAGGGTTAGAGCAGTGATAAAGCGCAGAGCCCCATGTGGAGGGAGGCTGCAAAGCACTTGCCAAAGGGCATGCGGGCCAGTACTAAGCCTGCCCATACAGCAACTTTTGTCTCCCAGTCCTCCATTGGCCTAAAGGGGCAAGGTCCACCTCACCACTTTTACTAGGGTTAGGGTTAGGGTTAGAGCAGTGATAAAGCGCAGAGCCCCATGTGCAGTGCGGCTGCAAAGCACTTGCCAAAGGGCATGCGGGGCAGTACTAAGCCTGCCCGTACAGCAACTTTTGTCTCCCAGTCCTCCATTGGCCTAAAGGGGCAAGGTCCACCTCACCACTTTTACTAGGGTTAGGGTTAGGGTTAGGGTTAGAGCAGTGATAAAGCGCAGAGCACCATGTGGAGTGCAGCTGCAAAGCACTTGCCAAAGGGCATGCGGGGCAGTACTATGCCTGCCCGTACAGCAACTTTTCTCTCCCAGTCCTCTATTGGCCTAAAGGGGCAAGGTCCACCTCACCACTTTTACTAGGGTTAGGGTTAGGGTTAGGGTTAGAGCAGTGATAAAGCGCAGAGCCCCATGTGGAGTGCGGCTGCAAAGCACTTGCCAAAGGGCATGCGGGGCAGTACCAAGCCTGCCCGTACAGCAACTTTTGTCTCCCAGTCCTCCATTGGCCTAAAGGGGCAAGGTCCACCTCACCACTTTTGCTAGGGTTAGGGTTAGGGTTAGAGCAGTGATAAAGCGCAGAGCCCCATGTGGAGTGCGGCTGCAAAGCACTTGCCAAAGGGCATGCGGGGCAGTACTAAGCCTGCCCGTACAGCAACTTTTGTCTCCCAGTCCTCCATTGGCCTAAAGTGGCAAGGTCCACCTCACCACTTTTACTAGGGTTAGGGTTAGGGTTAGGGTTAGGGTTAGAGCAGTGATAAAGCGCAGAGCCCCATGTGGAGTGCGGCTGCAAAGCACTTGCCAAAGGGAATGCGGGCCAGTACTAAGCCTGCCCATACAGCAACTTTTGTCTCCCAGTCCTCCATTGGCCTAAAGGGGCAAGGTCCACCTCACCACTTTTACTAGGGTTAGGGTTAGGGTTAGAGCAGTGATAAAGCGCAGAGCCCCATGTGGAGTGCGGCTGCAAAGCACTTGCCAAAGGGCATGCGGGGCAGTACTAAGCCTGCCCGTACAGCAACTTTTGTCTCCCAGTCCTCCATTGGCCTAAAGGGGCAAGGTCCACCTCACCACTTTTACTAGGGTTAGGGTTAGGGTTAGAGCAGTGATAAAGCACAGAGCCCCATGTGGAGTGCGGCTGCAAAGCACTTGCCAAAGGGCATGCGGGGCAGTACTAAGCCTGCCCGTACAGCAACTTTTGTCTCCCAGTCTTCCTTTCACCTCATGAGTACTCGTCCACGCCACCCGCTTTGCTAGGGTGAGGGTTAGGGTTAGGGTTAGAGCAGTGATAAAGCGCAGAGCCCCATGTGGAGTGCGGCTGCAAAGCACTTGCCAAAGGGCATGCGGGGCAGTACTAAGCCTGCCCGTACAGCAACTTTTGTCTCCCAGTCCTCTATTGGCCTAAAGGGGCAAGGTCCACCTCACCACTTTTACTAGGGTTAGGGTTAGGGTTAGGGTTAGAGCAGTGATAAAGCGCAGAGCCCCATGTGGAGGGAGGCTGCAAAGCACTTGCCAAAGGGCATGCGGGGCAGTACCAAGCCTGCCCGTACAGCAACTTTTGTCTCCCAGTCCTCCATTGGCCTAAAGGGGCAAGGTCCACCTCACCACTTTTACTAGGGTTAGGGTTAGGGTTAGGGTTAGAGCAGTGATAAAGCGCAGAGCACCATGTGGAGTTCAGCTGCAAAGCACTTGCCATAGGGCATGCGGGGCAGTACTAAGCCTGCCCGTACAGCAACTTTTGTCTCCCAGTCCTCCATTGGCCTAAAGGGGCAAGGTCCACCTCACCACTTTCACTAGGGTTAGGGTTAGGGTTAGGGTTAGAGCAGTGATAAAGCGCAGAGCCCCATGTGGAGTGCGGCTGCAAAGCACTTGCCAAAGGGCATGCGGGGCAGTACTAAGCCTGCCCGTACAGCAACTTTTGTCTCCCAGTCCTCCATTGGCCTAAAGGGGCAAGGTCCACCTCACCACTTTTACTAGGGTTAGGGTTAGGGTTAGGGTTAGGGTTAGAGCAGTGATAAAGCGCAGAGCCCCATGTGGAGTGCGGCTGCAAAGCACTTGCCAAAGGGAATGCGGGCCAGTACTAAGCCTGCCCATACAGTAACTTTTGTCTCCCAGTCCTCCTTTGGCCTAAAGGGGCAAGGTCCACCTCACCACTTTTACTAGGGTTAGGGTTAGGGTTAGAGCAGTGATAAAGCGCAGAGCCCCATGTGGAGTGCGGCTGCAAAGCACTTGCCAAAGGGCATGCGGGGCAGTACTAAGCCTGCCCGTACAGCAACTTTTGTCTCCCAGTCCTCCATTGGCCTAAAGGGGCAAGGTCCACCTCACCACTTTTACTAGGGTTAGGGTTAGGGTTAGGGTTAGAGCAGTGATAAAGTGCAGAGCACCATGTGGAGTGCGGCTGCAAAGCACTTGCCAAAGGGCATGTGGGGCAGTACTAAGCCTGCCCGTACAGCAACTTTTGTCTCCCAGTCCTCCATTGGCCTAAAGGGGCAAGGTCCACCTCACCACTTTTACTAGGGTTAGGGTTAGGGTTAGAGCAGTGATAAAGCGCAGAGCCCCATGTGGAGTGCGGCTGCAAAGCACTTGCCAAAGGGCATGCGGGGCAGTACTAAGCCAGGCCGTACAGCAACTTTTGTCTCCCAGTCTTCCTTTCACCTCATGAGTACTCGTCCACGCCACCCGCTTTGCTAGGGTGAGGGTTAGGGTTAGGGTTAGAGCAGTGATAAAGCGCAGAGCCCCATGTGGAGTGCGGCTGCAAAGCACTTGCCAAAGGGCATGCGGGGCAGTACTAAGCCTGCCCGTACAGCAACTTTTGTCTCCCAGTCCTCCATTGGCCTAAAGGGGCAAGGTCCACCTCACCACTTTTACTAGGGTTAGGGTTAGGGTTAGGGTTAGAGCAGTGATAAAGCGCAGAGCACCATGTGGAGTGCAGCTGCAAAGCACTTGCCAAAGGGCATGCGGGGCAGTACTAAGCCTGCCCGTACAGCAACTTTTGTCTCCCAGTCCTCCATTGGCCTAAAGGGGCAAGGTCCACCTCACCACTTTTACTAGGGTTAGGGTTAGGGTTAGGGTTAGAGCAGTGATAAAGCGCAGAGCCCCATGTGGAGTGCGGCTGCAAAGCACTTGCCAAAGGGCATGCGGGGCAGTACTAAGCCTGCCCGTACAGCAACTTTTGTCTCCCAGTCCTCCATTGGCCTAAAGGGGCAAGGTCCACCTCACCACTTTTACTAGGGTTAGGGTTAGGGTTAGAGCAGTGATAAAGCGCAGAGCCCCATGTGGAGTGCGGCTGCAAAGCACTTGCCAAAGGGCAAGCGGGGCAGTACTAAGCCTGCCCGTACAGCAACTTTTGTCTCCCAGTCCTCCATTGGCCTAAAGGGGCAAGGTCCACCTCACCACTTTTACTAGGGTTAGGTTTAGGGTTAGGGTTAGAGCAGTGATAAAGCGCAGAGCCCCATGTGGAGTGCGGCTGCAACGCACTTGCCAAAGGGCATGCGGGGCAGTACTAAGCCAGCCCGTACAGCAACTTTTGTCTCCCAGTCTTCCTTTGACCTCATGAGTACTCGTCCACGCCACCCGCTTTGCTAGGGTGAGGGTTAGGGTTAGGGTTAGAGCAGTGATAAAGCGCAGAGCCCCATGTGGAGTGCGGCTGCAAAGCACTTGCCAAAGGGCATGCGGGGCAGTACTAAGCCTGCCCGTACAGCAACTTTTGTCTCCCAGTCCTCCATTGGCCTAAAGGGGCAAGGTCCACCTCACCACTTTTACTAGGGTTAGGGTTAGGGTTAGGGTTAGAGCAGTGATAAAGCGCAGAGCACCATGTGGAGTGCAGCTGCAAAGTACTTGCCAAAGGGCATGCGGGGCAGTACTAAGCCTGCCCGTACAGCAACTTTTGTCTCCCAGTCCTCCATTGGCCTAAAGGGGCAAGGTCCACCTCACCACTTTTACTAGGGTTAGGGTTAGGGTTAGGGTTAGAGCAGTGATAAAGCGCAGAGCCCCATGTGGAGGGAGGCTGCAAAGCACTTGCCAAAGGGCATGCGGGGCAGTACTAAGCCTGCCCGTAAAGCAACTTTTGTCTCCCAGTCCTCCATTGGCCTAAAGGGGCAAGGTCCACCTCACCACTTTTACTAGGGTTAGGGTTAGGGTTAGGGTTAGAGCAGTGATAAAGCGCAGAGCACCATGTGGAGTGCAGCTGCAAAGCACTTGCCAAAGGGCATGTGGGGCAGTACTAAGCCTGCCCGTACAGCAACTTTTGTCTCCCAGTCCTCCATTGGCCTAAAGGGGCAAGGTCCACCTCACCACTTTTGCTAGGGTTAGGGTTAGGGTTAGAGCAGTGATAAAGCGCAGAGCCCCATGTGGAGTGCGGCTGCAAAGCACTTGCCAAAGGGCATGCGGGGCAGTACTAAGCCTGCCCGTACAGCAACTTTTGTCTCCCAGTCCTCCATTGGCCTAAAGGGGCAAGGTCCACCTCACCACTTTTACTAGGGTTAGGGTTAGGGTTAGGGTTAGGGTTAGAGCAGTGATAAAGCGCAGAGCCCCATGTGGAGGGAGGCTGCAAAGCACTTGCCAAAGTGCATGCGGGCCAGTACTAAGCCTGCCCGTACAGCAACTTTTGTCTCCCAGTCCTCCATTGGCCTAAAGGGGCAAGGTGCACCTCACCACTTTTACTAGGGTTAGGGTTAGGGTTAGAGCAGTGATAAAGCGCAGAGCCCCATGTGGAGTGCGGCTGCAAAGCACTTGCCAAAGGGCATGCGGGGCAGTACTAAGCCTGCCCGTACAGCAACTTTTGTCTCCCAGTCCTCCATTGGCCTAAAGGGGCAAGGTCCACCTCACCACTTTTACTAGGGTTAGGGTTAGGGTTAGGGTTAGGGTTAGAGCAGTGATAAAGCGCAGAGCCCCATGTGGAGTGCGGCTGCAAAGCACTTGCCAAAGGGCATGCGGGCCAGTACTAAGCCTGCCCGTACAGCAACTTTTGTCTCCCAGTCCTCCATTGGCCTAAAGGGGCAAGGTCCACCTCACCACTTTTACTAGGGTTAGGGTTAGGGTTAGGGTTAGAGCAGTGATAAAGCGCAGAGCCCCATGTGGAGTGTGGCTGCAAAGCACTTGCCAAAGGGCATGCGGGGCAGTACTAAGCCTGCCCGTACAGCAACTTTTGTCTCCCAGTCCTCCATTGGCCTAAAGGGGCAAGGTCCACCTCACCACTTTTACTAGGGTTAGGGTTAGGGTTAGAGCAGTGATAAAGCGCAGAGCCCCATGTGGAGTGCGGCTGCAAAGCACTTGCCAAAGGGCATGCGGGGCAGTACTAAGCCTGCCCGTACAGCAACTTTTGTCTCCCAGTCCTCCATTGGCCTAAAGGGGCAAGGTCCACCTCACCACTTTTACTAGGGTTAGGGTTAGGGTTAGGGTTAGAGCAGTGATAAAGCGCAGAGCCCCATGTGGAGTGCGGCTGCAAAGCACTTGCCAAAGGGCATGCGGGGCAGTACTAAGCCTGCCCGTACAGCAACTTTTGTCTCCCAGTCCTCCATTGGCCTAAAGGGGCAAGGTCCACCTCACCACTTTTACTAGGGTTAGGGTTAGGGTTAGAGCAGTGATAAAGCGCAGAGCCCCATGTGGAGTGCAGCTGCAAAGCACTTGCCAAAGGGCATGCGGGGCAGTACTAAGCCAGCCCGTACAGCAACTTTTGTCTCCCAGTCTTCCTTTCACCTCATGAGTACTCGTCCACGCCACCCGCTTTGCTAGGGTGAGGGTTAGGGTTAGGGTTAGAGCAGTGATAAAGCGCAGAGCCCCATGTGGAGTGCGGCTGCAAAGCACTTGCCAAAGGGCATGCGGCGCAGTACTAAGCCTGCCCGTACAGCAACTTTTGTCTCCCAGTCCTCCATTGGCCTAAAGGGGCAAGGTCCACCTCACCACTTTTACTAGGGTTAGGGTTAGGGTTAGAGCAGTGATAAAGCGCAGAGCCCCATGTGGAGTGCGGCTGCAAAGCACTTGCCAAAGGGCATGCGGGGCAGTACTAAGCCTGCCCGTACAGCAACTTTTGTTTCCCAGTCCTCCATTGGCCTAAAGGGGCAAGGTCCACCTCACCACTTTTACTAGGGTTAGGTTTAGGGTTAGGGTTAGAGCAGTGATAAAGCGCAGAGCCCCATGTGGAGTGCGGCTGCAAAGCACTTGCCAAAGGGCATGCGGGGCAGTACTAAGCCTGCCCGTACAGCAACTTTTGTCTCCCAGTCCTCCATTGGCCTAAAGGGGCAAGGTCCACCTCACCACTTTTACTAGGGTTAGGGTTAGGGTTAGGGTTAGGGTTAGAGCAGTGATAAAGCGGAGAGCCCCATGTGGAGTGCAGCTGCAAAGCACTTGCCAAATGCATGCGGGGCAGTACTAAGCCTGCCCGTACAGCAACTTTTGTCTCCCAGTCCTCCATTGGCCTAAAGGGGCAAGGTCCACCTCACCACTTTTACTAGGGTTAGGGTTAGGGTTAGGGTTAGAGCAGTGATAAAGCGCAGAGCCCCATGTGGAGTGCGGCTGCAAAGCACTTGCCAAAGGGCATGCGGGGCAGTACTAAGCCTGCCCGTACAGCAACTTTTGTCTCCCAGTCCTCCATTGGCCTAAAGGGGCAAGGTCCACCTCACCACTTTTACTAGGCTTAGGGTTAGGGTTAGAGCAGTGATAAAGCGCAGAGCCCCATGTGGAGTGCGGCTGCAAAGCACTTGCCAAAGGGCATGCGGGGCAGTACTAAGCCTGCCCGTACAGCAACTTTTGTCTCCCAGTCCTCCATTGGCCTAAAGGGGCAAGGTCCACCTCACCACTTTTACTAGGGTTAGGGTTAGGGTTAGAGCAGTGATAAAGCGCAGAGCCCCATGTGGAGGGAGGCTGCAAAGCACTTGCCAAAGGGCATGCGGGGCAGTACTAAGCCTGCCCGTACAGCAACTTTTGTCTCCCAGTCCTCCATTGGCCTAAAGGGGCAAGGTCCACCTCACCACTTTTACTAGGGTTAGGTTTAGGGTTAGGGTTAGAGCAGTGATAAAGCGCAGAGCCCCATGTGGAGTGCGGCTGCAACGCACTTGCCAAAGGGCATGCGGGGCAGTACTAAGCCTGCCCGTACAGCAACTTTTGTCTCCCAGTCTTCCTTTGACCTCATGAGTACTCGTCCACGCCACCCGCTTTGCTAGGGTGAGGGTTAGGGTTAGGGTTAGAGCAGTGATAAAGCGCAGAGCCCCATGTGGAGTGCGGCTGCAAAGCACTTGCCAAAGGGCATGCGGGGCAGTACTAAGCCTGCCCGTACAGCAACTTTTGTCTCCCAGTCCTCCATTGGCCTAAAGGGGCAAGGTCCACCTCACCACTTTTACTAGGGTTAGGGTTAGGGTTAGGGTTAGAGCAGTGATAAAGCGCAGAGCACCATGTGGAGTGCAGCTGCAAAGTACTTGCCAAAGGGCATGCGGGGCAGTACTAAGCCTGCCCATACAGCAACTTTTGTCTCCCAGTCCTCCATTGGCCTAAAGGGGCAAGGTCCACCTCACCACTTTTACTAGGGTTAGGGTTAGGGTTAGAGCAGTGATAAAGCGCAGAGCCCCATGTGGAGTGCGGCTGCAAAGCACTTGCCAAAGGGCATGCGGGGCAATACTAAGCCTGCCCGTACAGCAACTTTTGTCTCCCAGTCCTCCATTGGCCTAAAGGGGCAAGGTCCACCTCACCACTTTTACTAGGGTTAGGGTTAGGGTTAGGGTTAGAGCAGTGATAAAGCGCAGAGCACCATGTGGAGTGCAGCTGCAAAGCACTTGCCAAAGGCATGCGGGGCAGTACTAAGCCTGCCCGTACAGCAACTTTTGTCTCCCAGTCCTCCATTGGCCTAAAGGGCAAGGTCCACCTCACCACTTTTACTAGGGTTAGGGTTAGGGTTAGGGTTAGAGCAGTGATAAAGCGCAGAGCCCCATGTGGAGGGAGGCTGCAAAGCACTTGCCAAAGGGCATGCGGGCCAGTACTAAGCCTGCCCGTACAGCAACTTTTGTCTCCCAGTCCTCCATTGGCCTAAAGGGGCAAGGTCCACCTCACCACTTTTACTAGGGTTAGGGTTAGGTTAGGGTTAGAGCAGTGATAAAGCGCAGAGCACCATGTGGAGTGCAGCTGCAAAGCACTTGCCAAAGGGCATGCGGGGCAGTACTAAGCCTGCCCGTACAGCAACTTTTGTCTCCCAGTCCTCCATTGGCCTAAAGGGGCAAGGTCCACCTCACCACTTTTACTAGGGTTAGGGTTAGGGTTAGGGTTAGAGCAGTGATAAAGCGCAGAGCCCCATGTGGAGTGCGGCTGCAAAGCACTTGCAAAGGGCATGCGGGGCAGTACTAAGCCAGCCCGTACAGCAACTTTTGTCTCCCAGTCTTCCTTTCACCTCATGAGTACTCGTCCACGCCACCCGCTTTGCTAGGGTGAGGGTTAGGGTTAGGGTTAGAGCAGTGATAAAGCGCAGAGCCCCATGTGGAGTGCAGCTGCAAAGCACTTGCCAAAGGGCATGCGGGGCAGTACTAAGCCTGCCCGTACAGCAACTTTTGTCTCCCAGTCCTCCATTGGCCTAAAGGGCAAGGTCCACCTCACCACTTTTACTAGGGTTAGGGTTAGGGTTAGGGTTAGAGCAGTGATAAAGCGCAGAAGCCCCATGTGGAGTGCAGCTGCAAAGCACTTGCCAAAGGGCATGCGTGGCAGTACTAAGCCTGCCCATACAGCAACTTTTGTCTCCCAGTCCTCCATTGGCCTAAAGGGCAAGGTCCACCTCACCACTTTTACTAGGGTTAGGGTTAGGGTTAGAGCAGTGATAAAGCGCAGAGCCCCATGTGGAGTGCGGCTGCAAAGCACTTGCCAAAGGGCATGCGGGGCAGTACTAAGCCTGCCCGTACAGCAACTTTTGTCTCCCAGTCTTTCCTTTCACCTCATGAGTACTCGTCCACGCCACCCGCTTTGCTAGGGTTAGGTTAGGGTTAGGGTTAGAGCAGTGATAAAGCGCAGAGCCCCATGTGGAGTGCGGCTGCAAAGCACTTGCCAAAGGGCATGCGGGGCAGTACTAAGCCTGCCCGTACAGCAACTTTTGTCTCCCAGTCCTCCATTGCCTAAAGGGGCAAGGTCCACCTCACCACTTTACTAGGGTTAGGGTTAGGGTTAGGGTTAGAGCAGTGATAAAGCGCAGAGCCCCATGTGGAGTGCGGCTGCAAAGCACTTGCAAAGGGCATGCGGGGCAGTACTAAGCCTACCTGTACAGCAACTTTTGTCTCCCAGTCCTCCATTGGCCTAAAGGGGCAAGGTCCACCTCACCACTTTTACTAGAGTTCGGGTTAGGGTTAGAGCAGTGATAAAGTGCAGAGCCCCATGTGGAGTGCGGCTGCAAAGCACTTGCCAAAGGGCATGCGGGGCAGTACTAAGCCTGCCCGTACAGCAACTTTTGTCTCCAGTCCTCCATTGGCCTAAAGGGCAAGGTCCACCTCACCACTTTTACTAGGATTAGGGTTAGGGTTAGGGTTAGAGCAGTGATAAAGCGCAGAGCCCCATGTGGAGGGAGGCTGCAAAGCACTTGCCAAAGGGCATGCGGGGCAGTACTAAGCCTGCCCGTACAGCAACTTTTGTCTCCCAGTCCTCCATTGGCCTAAAGGGGCAAGGTCCACCTCACCACTTTTACTAGGGTTAGGGTTAGGGTTAGAGCAGTGATAAAGCGCAGAGCCCCATGTGGAGTGCGGCTGCAAAGCACTTGCCAAAGGGCATGCGGGGCAGTACTAAGCCAGGCCGTTATAGCAACTTTTGTCTCCCAGTCTCCTTTGACCTCATGAGTACTCGTCCACGCCACCCGCTTTGCTAGGGTGAGGGTTAGGGTTAGGGTTAGAGAAGTGATAAAGCGCAGAGCCCCATGTGGAGTGCGGCTGCAAAGCACTTGCCAAAGGGCATGCGGGGCAGTACTAAGCCTGCCCGTACAGCAACTTTTGTCTCCCAGTCCTCCATTGGCCTAAAGGGGCAAGGTCCACCTCACCACTTTTACTAGGGTTAGGTTAGGGGTTAGGGTTAGAGCAGTGATAAAGCGCAGAGCCCCATGTGGAGTGCGGCTGCAAAGCACTTGCCAAAGGGCATGCGGGGCAGTACTAAGCCAGCCCGTACAGCAACTTTTGTCTCTCAGTCTTCCTTTCACCTCATGAGTACTCGTCCACGCCACCCGCTTTGCTAGGGTGAGGGTTAGGGTTAGGGTTAGAGCAGTGATAAAGTGCAGAGCCCCATGTGGAGTGCGGCTGCAAAGCAACTTGCCAAAGGGCATGCTGGCAGTACTAAGCCTGCCCGTACAGCAACTTTTGTCTCCCAGTCCTCCATTGGCCTAAAGGGGCAAGGTCCACCTCACCACTTTTACTAGGGTTAGGGTTAGGGTTAGGGTTAGAGCAGTGATAAAGCGCAGAGCCCCATGTGGAGTGCGGCTGCAAAGCACTTGCCAAAGGGCATGCGGGGCAGTACTAAGCCTGCCCGTACAGCAACTTTTGTCTCCCAGTCCTCCATTGGCCTAAAGGGGCAAGGTCCACCTCACCACTTTTACTAGGGTTAGGGTTAGGGTTAGGGTTAGAGCAGTGATAAAGCGCAGAGCCCCATGTGGAGTGCGGCTGCAAAGCACTTGCCAAAGGGCATGCGGGGCAGTACTAAGCCTGCCTGTACAGCAACTTTTGTCTCCCAGTCCTCCATTGGCCTAAAGGGGCAAGGTCCACCTCACCACTTTTACTAGAGTTCGGGTTAGGGTTAGAGCAGTGATAAAGTGCAGAGCCCCATGTGGAGTGCGGCTGCAAAGCACTTGCCAAAGGGCATGCGGGGCAGTACTAAGCCTGCCCGTACAGCAACTTTTGTCTCCCAGTCCTCCATTGGCCTAAAGGGGCAAGGTCCACCTCACCACTTTTACTAGGATTAGGGTTAGGGTTAGGGTTAGAGCAGTGATAAAGCGCAGAGCCCCATGTGGAGGGAGGCTGCAAAGCACTTGCCAAAGGGCATGCGGGGCAGTACTAAGCCTGCCCGTACAGCAACTTTTGTCTCCCAGTCCTCCATTGGCCTAAAGGGGCAAGGTCCACCTCACCACTTTTACTAGGGTTAGGGTTAGGGTTAGAGCAGTGATAAAGCGCAGAGCCCCATGTGGAGTGCGGCTGCAAAGCACTTGCCAAAGGGCATGCGGGGCAGTACTAAGCCAGGCCGTATAGCAACTTTTGTCTCCCAGTCTTCCTTTGACCTCATGAGTACTCGTCCACGCCACCCGCTTTGCTAGGGTGAGGGTTAGGGTTAGGGTTAGAGAAGTGATAAAGCGCAGAGCCCCATGTGGAGTGCGGCTGCAAAGCACTTGCCAAAGGGCATGCGGGGCAGTACTAAGCCTGCCCGTACAGCAACTTTTGTCTCCCAGTCCTCCATTGGCCTAAAGGGGCAAGGTCCACCTCACCACTTTTACTAGGGTTAGGGTTAGGGTTAGGGTTAGAGCAGTGATAAAGCGCAGAGCCCCATGTGGAGTGCGGCTGCAAAGCACTTGCCAAAGGGCATGCGGGGCAGTACTAAGCCAGCCCGTACAGCAACTTTTGTCTCTCAGTCTTCCTTTCACCTCATGAGTACTCGTCCACGCCACCCGCTTTGCTAGGGTGAGGGTTAGGGTTAGGGTTAGAGCAGTGATAAAGTGCAGAGCCCCATGTGGAGTTCGGCTGCAAAGCACTTGCCAAAGGGCATGCTGGGCAGTACTAAGCCTGCCCGTACAGCAACTTTTGTCTCCCAGTCCTCCATTGGCCTAAAGGGGCAAGGTCCACCTCACCACTTTTACTAGGGTTAGGGTTAGGGTTAGGGTTAGAGCAGTGATAAAGCGCAGAGCCCCATGTGGAGTGCGGCTGCAAAGCACTTGCCAAAGGGCATGCGGGGCAGTACTAAGCCTGCCCGTACAGCAACTTTTGTCTCCCAGTCCTCCATTGGCCTAAAGGGGCAAGGTCCACCTCACCACTTTTACTAGGGTTAGGGTTAGGGTTAGAGCAGTGATAAAGCGCAGAGCCCCATGTGGAGTGCAGCTGCAAAGCACTTGCCAAAGGGCATGCGGGGCAGTACTAAGCCTGCCCGTACAGCAACTTTTGTCTCCCAGTCCTCCATTGGCCTAAAGGGGCAAGGTCCACCTCACCACTTTTACTAGGGTTAGGGTTAGGGTTAGGGTTAGAGCAGTGATAAAGCGCAGAGCCCCATGTGGAGTGCGGCTGCAAAGCACTTGCCAAAGGGCATGCGGGCCAGTACTAAGCCTGCCCGTACAGCAACTTTTGTCTCCCAGTCCTCCATTGGCCTAAAGGGGCAAGGTCCACCTCACCACTTTTACTAGGGTTAAGGTTAGGGTTAGGGTTAGAGCAGTGATAAAGCGCAGAGTACCATGTGGAGTGCAGCTGCAAAGCACTTGCCAAAGGGCATGCGGGGCAGTACTAAGCCTGCCCGTACAGCAACTTTTGTCTCCCAGTCCTCCATTGGCCTAAAGGGGCAAGGTCCACCTCACCACTTTTACTAGGGTTAGGGTTAGGGTTAGGGTTAGAGCAGTGATAAAGCGCAGAGCCCCATGTGGAGTGCGGCTGCAAAGCACTTGCCAAAGGGCATGCGGGGCAGTACTAAGCCTGCCCGTACAGCAACTTTTGTCTCCCAGTCCTCCATTGGCCTAAAGGGGCAAGGTCCACCTCACCACTTTTACTAGGGTTAGGGTTAGGGTTAGAGCAGTGATAAAGCGCAGAGCCCCATGTGGAGTGCGGCTGCAAAGCACTTGCCAAAGGGCATGCGGGGCAGTACTAAGCCTGCCCGTACAGCAACTTTTGTCTCCCAGTCTTCCTTTCACCTCATGAGTACTCGTCCACGCCACCCGCTTTGCTAGGGTTAGGGTTAGGGTTAGGGTTAGAGCAGTGATAAAGCGCAGAGCACCATGTGGAGTGCGGCTGCAAAGCACTTGCCAAAGGGCATGCGGGGCAGTACTAAGCCTGCCCGTACAGCAACTTTTGTCTCCCAGTCCTCCATTGGCCTAAAGGGGCAAGGTCCACCTCACCACTTTTACTAGGGTTAGGGTTAGGGTTAGGGTTAGAGCAGTGATAAAGCGCAGAGCCCCATGTGGAGTGCGGCTGCAAAGCACTTGCCAAAGGGCGTGAGGGGCAGTACTAAGCCTGCCCGTACAGCAACTTTTGTCTCCCAGTCCTCCATTGGCCTAAAGGGGCAAGGTCCACCTCACCACTTTTACTAGAGTTCGGGTTAGGGTTAGAGCAGTGATAAAGTGCAGAGCCCCATGTGGAGTGCAGCTGCAAAGCACTTGCCAAAGGGCATGCGGGGCAGTACTAAGCCTGCCCGTACAGCAACTTTTGTCTCCCAGTCCTCCATTGGCCTAAAGGGGCAAGGTCCACCTCACCACTTTTACTAGGGTTAGGGTTAGGGTTAGGGTTAGAGCAGTGATAAAGCGCAGAGCCCCATGTGGAGGGAGGCTGCAAAGCACTTGCCAAAGTGCATGCGGGGCAGTACTAAGCCTGCCCGTACAGCAACTTTTGTCTCCCAGTCCTCCATTGGCCTAAAGGGGCAAGGTCCACCTCACCACTTTTACTAGGGTTAGGGTTAGGGTTAGAGCAGTGATAAAGCGCAGAGCCCCATGTGGAGTGCAGCTGCAAAGCCCTTGCCAAAGGGCATGCGGGGCAGTACTAAGCCTGCCCGTACAGCAGCTTTTGTCTCCCAGTCCTCCATTGGCCTAAAGGGGCAAGGTCCACCTCACCACTTTTACTAGGGTTAGGGTTAGGGTTAGGGTTAGAGCATTGATAAAGCGCAGAGCCCCATGTGGAGGGAGGCTGCAAAGCACTTGCCAAAGGGCATGCGGGGCAGTACTAAGCCTGCCCATACAGCAACTTTTGTCTCCCAGTCCTCCATTGGCCTAAAGGGGCAAGGTCCACCTCACCACTTTTACTAGGGTTAGGGTTAGGGTTAGAGCACTGATAAAGCGCAGAGCCCCATGTGGAGTGCGGCTGCAAAACACTTGCCAAAGGGCATGCGGGGCAGTACTAAGCCTGCCCGTACAGCAACTTTTGTCTCCCAGTCCTCCATTGGTCTAAAGGGGCAAGGTCCACCTCACCACTTTTACTAGGGTTAGGTTTAGGGTTAGGGTTAGAGCAGTGATAAAGCGCAGAGCCCCATGTGGAGTGCGGGTGCAAAGCACTTGCCAAAGGGCATGCGGGGCAGTACTAAGCCTGCCCGTATAGCAACTTTTGTCTCCCAGTCTTCCTTTGACCTCATGAGTACTCGTCCACGCCACCCGCTTTGCTAGGGTGAGGGTTAGGGTTAGGGTTAGAGAAGTGATAAAGCGCAGAGCCCCATGTGGAGTGCGACTGCAAAGCACTTGCCAAAGGGCATGCGGGGCAGTACTAAGCCTGCCCGTACAGCAACTTTTGTCTCCCAGTCCTCCATTGGCCTAAAGGGGCAAGGTCCACCTCACCACTTTTACTAGGGTTAGGTTTAGGGTTAGGGTTAGAGCAGTGATAAAGCGCAGAGCCCCATGTGGAGGGAGGCTGCAAAGCACTTGCCAAAGGGCATGCGGGGCAGTACTAAGCCTGCCCGTACAGCAACTTTTGTCTCCCAGTCCTCCATTGGCCTAAAGGGGCAAGGTCCACCTCACCACTTTTACTAGGGTGAGGTTTAGGGTTAGGGTTAGAGCAGTGATAAAGCGCAGAGCCCCATGTGGAGTGCGGCTGCAAAGCACTTGCCAAAGGGCATGCTGGGCAGTACTAAGCCTGCCCGTACAGCAACTTTTGTCTCCCAGTCCTCCATTGGCCTAAAGGGGCAAGGTCCACCTCACCACTTTTACTAGGGTTAGGGTTAGGGTTAGGGTTAGAGCAGTGATAAAGCGCAGAGCCCCATGTGGAGTGCGGCTGCAACGCACTTGCCAAAGGGCATGCGGGGCAGTACTAAGCCTGCCCGTACAGCAACTTTTGTCTCCCAGTCCTCCATTGGCCTAAAGGGGCAAGGTCCACCTCACCACTTTTACTAGGGTTAGGGTTAGGGTTAGAGCAGTGATAAAGCGCAGAGCCCCATGTGGAGTGCAGCTGCAAAGCACTTGCCAAAGTGCATGCGGGGCAGTACTAAGCCTGCCCGTACAGCAGCTTTTGTCTCCCAGTCCTCCATTGGCCTAAAGGGGCAAGGTCCACCTCACCACTTTTACTAGGGTTAGGGTTAGGGTTAGGGTTAGAGCAGTGATAAAGCGCAGAGCCCCATGTGGAGGGAGGCTGCAAAGCACTTGCCAAAGGGCATGCGGGCCAGTACTAAGCCTGCCCGTACAGCAACTTTTGTCTCCCAGTCCTCCATTGGCCTAAAGGGGCAAGGTCCACCTCACCACTTTTACTAGGGTTAGGGTTAGGGTTAGAGCAGTGATAAAGCACAGAGCCCCATGTGGAGTGCGGCTGCAAAACACTTGCCAAAGGGCATGCGGGGCAGTACTAAGCCTGCCCATACAGCAACTTTTGTCTCCCAGTCCTCCATTGGCCTAAAGGGGCAAGGTCCACCTCACCACTTTTACTAGGGTTAGGGTTAGGGTTAGGGTTAGAGCAGTGATAAAGCGCAGAGTATCATGTGGAGTGCAGCTGCAAAGCACTTGCCAAAGGGCATGCGGGGCAGTACTAAGCCTGCCCGTACAGCAACTTTTGTCTCCCAGTCCTCCATTGGCCTAAAGGGGCAAGGTCCACCTCACCACTTTTACTAGGGTTAGGGTTAGGGTTAGGGTTAGAGCAGTGATAAAGCGCAGAGCCCCATGTGGAGTGCGGCTGCAAAGCACTTGCCAAAGGGCATGCGGGGCAGTACTAAGCCTGCCCGTACAGCAACTTTTGTCTCCCAGTCCTCCATTGGCCTAAAGGGGCAAGGTCCACCTCACCACTTTTACTAGGGTTAGGGTTAGGGTTAGGGTTAGAGCAGTGATAAAGCGCAGAGCCCCATGTGGAGTGCGGCTGCAAAGCACTTGCCAAAGGGCATGCGGGGCAGTACTAAGCCTGCCCGTATAGCAACTTTTGTCTCCCAGTCTTCCTTTGACCTCATGAGTACTCGTCCACGCCACCCGCTTTGCTAGGGTGAGGGTTAGGGTTAGGGTTAGAGCAGTGATAAAGCGCAGAGCCCCATGTGGAGTGCGGCTGCAAAGCACTTGCCAAAGGGCATGCGGGGCAGTACTAAGCCTGCCCGTACAGCAACTTTTGTCTCCCAGTCCTCCATTGGCCTAAAGGGGCAAGGTCCACCTCACCACTTTTACTAGGCTTAGGGTTAGGGTTAGGGTTAGAGCAGTGATAAAGCGCAGAGCCCCATGTGGAGGGAGGCTGCAAAGCACTTGCCAAAGGGCGTGCGGGGCAGTACTAAGCCTGCCCGTACAGCAACTTTTGTCTCCCAGTCCTCCATTGGCCTAAAGGGGCAAGGTCCACCTCACCACTTTTACTAGAGTTCGGGTTAGGGTTAGAGCAGTGATAAAGTGCAGAGCCCCATGTGGAGTGCAGCTGCAAAGCACTTGCCAAAGGGCATGCGGGGCAGTACTAAGCCTGCCCGTACAGCAACTTTTGTCTCCCAGTCCTCCATTGGCCTAAAGGGGCAAGGTCCACCTCACCACTTTTACTAGGGTTAGGGTTAGGGTTAGGGTTAGAGCAGTGATAAAGCGCAGAGCCCCATGTGGAGGGAGGCTGCAAAGCACTTGCCAAAGGGCATGCGGGGCAGTACTAAGCCTGCCCGTACAGCAACTTTTGTCTCCCAGTCCTCCATTGGCCTAAAGGGGCAAGGTCCACCTCACCACTTTTACTAGGGTTAGGTTTAGGGTTAGGGTTAGAGCAGTGATAAAGCGCAGAGCCCCATGTGGAGTGCGGCTGCAAAGCACTTGCCAAAGGGCATGCGGGGCAGTACTAAGCCAGCCCGTACAGCAACTTTTGTCTCCCAGTCTTCCTTTCACCTCATGAGTACTCGTCCACGCCACCCGCTTTGCTAGGGTGAGGGTTAGGGTTAGGGTTAGAGCAGTGATAAAGCGCAGAGCCCCATGTGGAGTGCGGCTGCAAAGCACTTGCCAAAGGGCATGCGGGGCAGTACTAAGCCTGCCCGTACAGCAACTTTTGTCTCCCAGTCCTCCATTGGCCTAAAGGGGCAAGGTCCACCTCACCACTTTTACTAGGGTTAGGGTTAGGGTTAGGGTTAGAGCAGTGATAAAGCGCAGAGCCCCATGTGGAGTGCGGCTGCAAAGCACTTGCCAAAGGGCATGCGGGGCAGTACTAAGCCTGCCCGTACAGCAACTTTTGTCTCCCAGTCCTCCATTGGCATAAAGGGGCAAGGTCCACCTCACCACTTTTACTAGGGTTAGGGTTAGGGTTAGAGCAGTGATAAAGCGCAGAGCCCCATGTGGAGTGCAGCTGCAAAGCACTTGCCAAAGGGCATGCGGGGCAGTACTAAGCCTGCCCGTACAGCAACTTTTGTCTCCCAGTCCTCCATTGGCCTAAAGGGGCAAGGTCCACCTCACCACTTTTACTAGGGTTAGGGTTAGGGTTAGGGTTAGAGCAGTGATAAAGCGCAGAGCCCCATGTGGAGGGAGGCTGCAAAGCACTTGCCAAAGGGCATGCGGGGCAGTACTAAGCCTGCCCGTACAGCAACTTTTGTCTCCCAGTCCTCCATTGGCCTAAAGGGGCAAGGTCCACCTCACCACTTTTACTAGGGTTAGGGTTAGGGTTAGGGTTAGAGCAGTGATAAAGCGCAGAGCCCCATGTGGAGTGCGGCTGCAAAGCACTTGCCAAAGGGCATGCGGGGCAGTACTAAGCCAGCCCGTACAGCAACTTTTGTCTCCCAGTCTTCCTTTCACCTCATGAGTACTCGTCCACGCCACCCGCTTTGCTAGGGTGAGGGTTAGGGTTAGAGCAGTGATAAAGCGCAGAGCCCCATGTGGAGTGCGGCTGCAAAGCACTTGCCAAAGGGCATGCGGGGCAGTACTAAGCCTGCCCGTACAGCAACTTTTGTCTCCCAGTCCTCCATTGGCCTAAAGGGGCAAGGTCCACCTCACCACTTTTACTAGGGTTAGGGTTAGGGTTAGGGTTAGAGCAGTGATAAAGCGCAGAGCCCCATGTGGAGTGCGGCTGCAAAGCACTTGCCAAAGGGCATGCGGGGCAGTACTAAGCCTGCCCGTACAGCAACTTTTGTCTCCCAGTCCTCCATTGGCATAAAGGGGCAAGGTCCACCTCACCACTTTTACTAGGGTTAGGGTTAGGGTTAGAGCAGTGATAAAGCGCAGAGCCCCATGTGGAGTGCAGCTGCAAAGCACTTGCCAAAGGGCATGCGGGGCAGTACTAAGCCTGCCCGTACAGCAACTTTTGTCTCCCAGTCCTCCATTGGCCTAAAGGGGCAAGGTCCACCTCACCACTTTTACTAGGGTTAGGGTTAGGGTTAGGGTTAGAGCAGTGATAAAGCGCAGAGCCCCATGTGGAGGGAGGCTGCAAAGCACTTGCCAAAGGGCATGCGGGGCAGTACTAAGCCTGCCCGTACAGCAACTTTTGTCTCCCAGTCCTCCATTGGCCTAAAGGGGCAAGGTCCACCTCACCACTTTTACTAGGGTTAGGGTTAGGGTTAGAGCAGTGATAAAGCGCAGAGCCCCATGTGGAGTGCGGCTGCAAAGCACTTGCCAAAGGGCATGCGGGGCAGTACTAAGCCAGGCCGTACAGCAACTTTTGTCTCCCAGTCTTCCTTTCACCTCATGAGTACTCGTCCACGCCACCCGCTTTGCTAGGGTGAGGGTTAGGGTTAGGGTTAGAGCAGTGATAAAGCGCAGAGCCCCATGTGGAGTGCGGCTGCAAAGCACTTGCCAAAGGGCATGCGGGGCAGTACTAAGCCTGCCCGTACAGCAACTTTTGTCTCCCAGTCCTCCATTGGCCTAAAGGGGCAAGGTCCACCTCACCACTTTTACTAGGGTTAGGGTTAGGGTTAGGGTTAGAGCAGTGATAAAGCGCTGAGTACCATGTGGAGTGCAGCTGCAAAGCACTTGCCAAAGGGCATGCGGGGCAGTACTAAGCCTGCCCGTACAGCAACTTTTGTCTCCCAGTCCTCCATTGGCCTAAAGGGGCAAGGTCCACCTCACCACTTTTACTAGGGTTAGGGTTAGGGTTAGAGCAGTGATAAAGCGCAGAGCCCCATGTGGAGGGAGGCTGCAAAGCACTTGCCAAAGGGCATGCGGGGCAGTACTAAGCCTGCCCGTACAGCAACTTTTGTCTCCCAGTCCTCCATTGGCCTAAAGGGGCAAGGTCCACCTCACCACTTTTACTAGGGTTAGGGTTAGGGTTAGAGCAGTGATAAAGCGCAGAGCCCCATGTGGAGGGAGGCTGCAAAGCACTTGCCAAAGGGCATGCGGGCCAGTACTAAGCCTGCCCGTACAGCAACTTTTGTCTCCCAGTCCTCCATTGGCATAAAGGGGCAAGGTCCACCTCACCACTTTTACTAGGGTTAGGGTTAGGGTTAGAGCAGTGATAAAGCGCAGAGCCCCATGTGGAGTGCAGCTGCAAAGCACTTGCCAAAGGGCATGCGGGGCAGTACTAAGCCTGCCCGTACAGCAACTTTTGTCTCCCAGTCCTCCATTGGCCTAAAGGGGCAAGGTCCACCTCACCACTTTTACTAGGGTTAGGGTTAGGGTTAGGGTTAGAGCAGTGATAAAGCGCAGAGCCCCATGTGGAGGGAGGCTGCAAAGCACTTGCCAAAGGGCATGCGGGGCAGTACTAAGCCTGCCCATACAGCAACTTTTGTCTCCCAGTCCTCCATTGGCCTAAAGGGGCAAGGTCCACCTCACCACTTTTACTAGGGTTAGGGTTAGGGTTAGAGCAGTGATAAAGCGCAGAGCCCCATGTGGAGTGCGGCTGCAAAGCACTTGCCAAAGGGCATGCGGGGCAGTACTAAGCCAGGCCGTACAGCAACTTTTGTCTCCCAGTCTTCCTTTCACCTCATGAGTACTCGTCCACGCCACCCGCTTTGCTAGGGTGAGGGTTAGGGTTAGGGTTAGAGCAGTGATAAAGCGCAGAGCCCCATGTGGAGTGCGGCTGCAAAGCACTTGCCAAAGGGCATGCGGGGCAGTACTAAGCCTGCCCGTACAGCAACTTTTGTCTCCCAGTCCTCCATTGGCCTAAAGGGGCAAGGTCCACCTCACCACTTTTACTAGGGTTAGGGTTAGGGTTAGGGTTAGAGCAGTGATAAAGCGCTGAGTACCATGTGGAGTGCAGCTGCAAAGCACTTGCCAAAGGGCATGCGGGGCAGTACTAAGCCTGCCCGTACAGCAACTTTTGTCTCCCAGTCCTCCATTGGCCTAAAGGGGCAAGGTCCACCTCACCAGTTTTACTAGGGTTAGGGTTAGGGTTAGAGCAGTGATAAAGCGCAGAGCCCCATGTGGAGTGCAGCTGCAAAGCACTTGCCAAAGGGCATGCGGGGCAGTACTAAGCCTGCCCGTACAGCAACTTTTGTCTCCCAGTCCTCCATTGGCCTAAAGGGGCAAGGTCCACCTCACCACTTTTACTAGGGTTAGGGTTAGGGTTAGGGTTAGAGCAGTGATAAAGCGCAGAGCCCCATGTGGAGGGAGGCTGCAAAGCACTTGCCAAAGGGCATGCGGGCCAGTACTAAGCCTGCCCGTACAGCAACTTTTGTCTCCCAGTCCTCCATTGGCCTAAAGGGGCAAGGTCCACCTCACCACTTTTACTAGGGTTAGGGTTAGGGTTAGAGCAGTGATAAAGCGCAGAGCCCCATGTGGAGTGCGGCTGCAAAACACTTGCCAAAGGGCATGCGGGGCAGTACTAAGCCTGCCCGTACAGCAACTTTTGTCTCCCAGTCCTCCATTGGCCTAAAGGGGCAAGGTCCACCTCACCACTTTCACTAGGGTTAGGGTTAGGGTTAGAGCAGTGATAAAGCTCAGAGCCCCATGTGGAGTGCGGCTGCAAAGCACTTGCCAAAGGGCATGCGGGGCAGTACTAAGCCTGCCCATACAGCAACTTTTGTCTCCCAGTCCTCCATTGGCCTAAAGGGGCAAGGTCCACCTCACCACTTTTACTAGGGTTAGGGTTAGGGTTAGGGTTAGAGCAGTGATAAAGCACAGAGCCCCATGTGGAGTGCGGCTGCAAAGCACTTGCCAAAGGGCATGCGGGGCAGTACTAAGCCTGCCCGTACAGCAACTTTTGTCTCCCAGTCCTCCATTGGCCTAAAGGGGCAAGGTCCACCTCACCACTTTTACTAGGGTTAGGGTTAGGGTTAGGGTTAGAGCAGTGATAAAGCGCAGAGCCCCATGTGGAGGGAGGCTGCAAAGCACTTGCCAAAGGGCATGCGGGGCAGTACTAAGCCTGCCCGTACAGCAACTTTTGTCTCCCAGTCCTCCATTGGCCTAAAGGGGCAAGGTCCACCTCACCACTTTTACTAGGGTTAGGTTTAGGGTTAGGGTTAGAGCAGTGATAAAGCTCAGAGCCCCATGTGGAGTGCGGCTGCAAAGCACTTGCCAAAGGGCATGCGGGGCAGTACTAAGCCTGCCCATACAGCAACTTTTGTCTCCCAGTCTTCCTTTCACCTCATGAGTACTCGTCCACGCCACCCACTTTGCTAGGGTGAGGGTTAGGGTTAGGGTTAGAGCAGTGATAAAGCGCAGAGCCCCATGTGGATTGCAGCTGCAAAGCACTTGCCAAAGGGCATGCGGGGCAGTAGTAAGCCTGCCCGTACAGCAACTTTTGTCTCCCAGTCCTCCATTGGCCTAAAGGGGCAAGGTCCACCTCACCACTTTTACTAGGGTTAGGGTTAGGGTTAGGGTTAGAGCAGTGATAAAGCGCAGAGTGTCATGTGGAGTGCGGCTGCAAAGCACTTGCCAAAGTGCATGCGGGCCAGTACTAAGCCTGCCCGTACAGCAACTTTTGTCTCCCAGTCCTCCATTGGCCTAAAGGGGCAAGGTCCACCTCACCACTTTTACTAGGGTTAGGGTTAGGGTTAGGGTTAGAGCAGTGATAAAGCGCAGAGCCCCATGTGGAGGGAGGCTGCAAAGCACTTGCCAAAGGGCATGCGGGCCAGTACTAAGCCTGCCCGTACAGCAACTTTTGTCTCCCAGTCCTCCATTGGCCTAAAGGGGCAAGGTCCACCTCACCACTTTTACTAGGGTTAGGGTTAGGGTTAGAGCAGTGATAAAGCGCAGAGCCCCATGTGGAGGGAGGCTGCAAAGCACTTGCCAAAGGGCATGCGGGCCAGTACTAAGCCTGCCCGTACAGCAACTTTTGTCTCCCAGTCCTCCATTGGCCTAAAGGGGCAAGGTCCACCTCACCACTTTTACTAGGGTTAGGGTTAGGGTTAGGCTTAGAGCAGTGATAAAGCGCAGAGCCCCATGTGGAGTGCGGCTGCAAAGCACTTGCCAAAGGGCATGCGGGGCAGTACTAAGCCTGCCCGTATAGCAACTTTTGTCTCCCAGTCTTCCTTTGACCTCATGAGTACTCGTCCACGCCACCCGCTTTGCTAGGGTGAGGGTTAGGGTTAGGGTTAGAGCAGTGATAAAGCGCAGAGCCCCATGTGGAGTGCGGCTGCAAAGCACTTGCCAAAGGGCATGCGGGGCAGTACTAAGCCTGCCCGTACAGCAACTTTTGTCTCCCAGTCCTCCAATGGCCTAAAGGGGCAAGGTCCACCTCACCACTTTTACTAGGGTTAGGGTTAGGGTTAGGGTTAGAGCAGTGATAAAGCGCAGAGCCCCATGTGGAGGGAGGCTGCAAAGCACTTGCCAAAGGGCATGCGGGGCAGTACTAAGCCTGCCCATACAGCAACTTTTGTCTCCCAGTCCTCCATTGGCCTAAAGGGGCAAGGTCCACCTCACCACTTTTACTAGGGTTAGGGTTAGGGTTAGAGCAGTGATAAAGCGCAGAGCCCCATGTGGAGTGCGGCTGCAAAACACTTGCCAAAGGGCATGCGGGGCAGTACTAAGCCTGCCCGTACAGCAACTTTTGTCTCCCAGTCCTCCATTGGCCTAAAGGGGCAAGGTCCACCTCACCACTTTCACTAGGGTTAGGGTTAGGGTTAGGCTTAGAGCAGTGATAAAGCGCAGAGCCCCATGTGGAGTGCGGCTGCAAAGCACTTGCCAAAGGGCATGCGGGGCAGTACTAAGCCTGCCCGTACAGCAACTTTTGTCTCCCAGTCTTCCTTTCACCTCATGAGTACTCGTCCACGCCACCCACTTTGCTAGGGTGAGGGTTAGGGTTAGGGTTAGAGCAGTGATAAAGCCCAGAGCCCCATGTGGAGTGCGGCTGCAAAGCACTTGCCAAAGGGCATGCGGGGCAGTACTAAGCCTGCCCGTACAGCAACTTTTGTCTCCCAGTCCTCCATTGGCCTAAAGGGGCAAGGTCCACCTCACCACTTTTACTAGGGTTAGGGTTAGGGTTAGAGCAGTGATAAAGCGCAGAGCCCCATGTGGAGTGCGGCTGCAAAACACTTGCCAAAGGGCATGCGGGGCAGTACTAAGCCTGCCCGTACAGCAACTTTTGTCTCCCAGTCCTCCATTGGCCTAAAGGGGCAAGGTCCACCTCACCACTTTTACTAGGGTTAGGGTTAGGGTTAGAGCAGTGATAAAGCGCAGAGCCCCATGTGGAGTGCGGCTGCAAAACACTTGCCAAAGGGCATGCGGGGCAGTACTAAGCCTGCCCGTACAGCAACTTTTGTCTCCCAGTCCTCCATTGGCCTAAAGGGGCAAGGTCCACCTCACCACTTTCACTAGGGTTAGGGTTAGGGTTAGAGCAGTGATAAAGCTCAGAGCCCCATGTGGAGTGCGGCTGCAAAGCACTTGCCAAAGGGCATGCGGGGCAGTACTAAGCCTGCCCATACAGCAACTTTTGTCTCCCAGTCCTCCATTGGCCTAAAGGGGCAAGGTCCACCTCACCACTTTTACTAGGGTTAGGGTTAGGGTTAGGTTTAGAGCAGTGATAAAGCGCAGAGTGTCATGTGGAGTGCGGCTGCAAAGCACTTGCCAAAGTGCATGCGGGCCAGTACTAAGCCTGCCCGTACAGCAACTTTTGTCTCCCAGTCCTCCATTGGCCTAAAGGGGCAAGGTCCACCTCACCACTTTTACTAGGGTTAGGGTTAGGGTTAGGGTTAGAGCAGTGATAAAGCGCAGAGCCCCATGTGGAGTGCGGCTGCAAAACACTTGCCAAAGGGCATGCGGGGCAGTACTAAGCCTGCCCGTACAGCAACTTTTGTCTCCCAGTCCTCCATTGGCCTAAAGGGGCAAGGTCCACCTCACCACTTTTACTAGGGTTAGGGTTAGGGTTAGGGTTAGAGCAGTGATAAAGCGCAGAGCCCCATGTGGAGTGCGGCTGCAAAGCACTTGCCAAAGGGCATGCGGGGCAGTACTAAGCCTGCCCGTACAGCAACTTTTGTCTCCCAGTCTTCCTTTCACCTCATGAGTACTCGTCCACGCCACCCACTTTGCTAGGGTGAGGGTTAGGGTTAGGGTTAGAGCAGTGATAAAGTGCAGAGCCCCATGTGGAGTGCGGCTGCAAAGCACTTGCCAAAGGGCATGCGGGGCAGTACTAAGCCTGCCCGTACAGCAACTTTTGTCTCCCAGTCCTCCATTGGCCTAAAGGGGCAAGGTCCACCTCACCACTTTTACTAGGGTTAGGGTTAGGGTTAGGGTTAGAGCAGTGATAAAGCGCAGAGTGTCATGTGGAGTGCGGCTGCAAAGCACTTGCCAAAGGGCATGCGGGGCAGTACTAAGCCTGCCCGTACAGCAACTTTTGTCTCCCAGTCCTCCATTGGCCTAAAGGGGCAAGGTCCACCTCACCACTTTTACTAGGGTTAGGGTTAGGGTTAGGGTTAGAGCAGTGATAAAGCGCAGAGCCCCGTGTGGAGTGCGGCTGCAAAGCACTTGCCAAAGGGCATGCGGGGCAGTACTAAGCCTGCCTGTACAGCAACTTTTATCTCCCAGTCTTCCTTTCACCTCATGAGTACTCGTCCACGCCACCCGCTTTGCTAGGGTTAGGGTTAGGGTTAGGGTTAGAGCAGTGATAAAGCGCAGAGCCCCATGTGGAGGGAGGCTGCAAAGCACTTGCCAAAGGGCATGTGGGGCAGTACTAAGCCTGCCCGTACAGCAACTTTTGTCTCCCAGTCCTCCATTGGCCTAAAGGGGCAAGGTCCACCTCACCACTTTTACTAGGGTTAGGGTTAGGGTTAGGGTTAGAGCAGTGATAAAGCGCAGAGCCCCATGTGGAGTGCAGCTGCAAAGCACTTGCCAAAGGGCATGCGGGGCAGTACTAAGCCTGCCCGTACAGCAACTTTTGTCTCCCAGTCCTCCATTGGCCTAAAGGGGCAAGGTCCACCTCACCACTTTTACTAGGGTTAGGGTTAGGGTTAGGGTTAGAGCAGTGATAAAGCGCAGAGCCCCATGTGGAGGGAGGCTGCAAAGCACTTGCCAAAGGGCATGCGGGCCAGTACTAAGCCTGCCCGTACAGCAACTTTTGTCTCCCAGTCCTCCATTGGCCTAAAGGGGCAAGGTCCACCTCACCACTTTTACTAGGGTTAGGGTTAGGGTTAGGCTTAGAGCAGTGATAAAGCGCAGAGCCCCATGTGGAGTGCGGCTGCAAAGCACTTGCCAAAGGGCTTGCGGGGCAGTACTAAGCCAGCCCGTATAGCAACTTTTGTCTCCCAGTCTTCCTTTGACCTCATGAGTACTCGTCCACGCCACCCGCTTTGCTAGGGTGAGGGTTAGGGTTAGGGTTAGAGCAGTGATAAAGCGCAGAGCCCCATGTGGAGTGCGGCTGCAAAGCACTTGCCAAAGGGCATGCGGGGCAGTACTAAGCCTGCCCGTACAGCAACTTTTGTCTCCCAGTCCTCCATTGGCCTAAAGGGGCAAGGTCCACCTCACCACTTTTACTAGGGTTAGGGTTAGGGTTAGAGCAGTGATAAAGCGCAGAGCCCCATGTGGAGGGAGGCTGCAAAGCACTTGCCAAAGGGCATGCGGGCCAGTACTAAGCCTGCCCGTACAGCAACTTTTGTCTCCCAGTCCTCCATTGGCCTAAAGGGGCAAGGTCCACCTCACCACTTTTACTAGGGTTAGGGTTAGGGTTAGAGCAGTGATAAAGCGCAGAGCCCCATGTGGAGTGCGGCTGCAAAACACTTGCCAAAGGGCATGTGGGGCAGTACTAAGCCTGCCCGTACAGCAACTTTTGTCTCCCAGTCCTCCATTGGCCTAAAGGGGCAAGGTCCACCTCACCACTTTCACTAGGGTTAGGGTTAGGGTTAGAGCAGTGATAAAGCTCAGAGCCCCATGTGGAGTGCGGCTGCAAAGCACTTGCCAAAGGGCATGCGGGGCAGTACTAAGCCTGCCCATACAGCAACATTTGTCTCCCAGTCTTCCTTTCACCTCATGAGTACTCGTCCACGCCACCCACTTTGCTAGGGTGAGGGTTAGGGTTAGGGTTAGAGCAGTGATAAAGCGCAGAGCCCCATGTGGATTGCAGCTGCAAAGCACTTGCCAAAGGGCATGCGGGGCAGTACTAAGCCTGCCCGTACAGCAACTTTTGTCTCCCAGTCCTCCATTGGCCTAAAGGGGCAAGGTCCACCTCACCACTTTTACTAGGGTTAGGGTTAGGGTTAGGGTTAGAGCAGTGATAAAGCGCAGAGTGTCATGTGGAGTGCGGCTGCAAAGCACTTGCCAAAGTGCATGCGGGCCAGTACTAAGCCTGCCCGTACAGCAACTTTTGTCTCCCAGTCCTCCATTGGCCTAAAGGGGCAAGGTCCACCTCACCACTTTTACTAGGGTTAGGGTTAGGGTTAGAGCAGTGATAAAGCGCAGAGCCCCATGTGGAGTGCGGCTGCAAAACACTTGCCAAAGGGCATGCGGGGCAGTACTAAGCCTGCCCGTACAGCAACTTTTGTCTCCCAGTCCTCCATTGGCCTAAAGGGGCAAGGTCCACCTCACCACTTTTACTAGGGTTAGGGTTAGGGTTAGGGTTAGAGCAGTGATAAAGCGCAGAGCCCCATGTGGAGTGCGGCTGCAAAGCACTTGCCAAAGGGCATGCGGGGCAGTACTAAGCCTGCCCGTACAGCAACTTTTGTCTCCCAGTCTTCCTTTCACCTCATGAGTACTCGTCCACGCCACCCACTTTGCTAGGGTGAGGGTTAGGGTTAGGGTTAGAGCAGTGATAAAGTGCAGAGCCCCATGTGGAGTGCGGCTGCAAAGCACTTGCCAAAGGGCATGCGGGGCAGTACTAAGCCTGCCCGTACAGCAACTTTTGTCTCCCAGTCCTCCATTGGCCTAAAGGGGCAAGGTCCACCTCACCACTTTTACTAGGGTTAGGGTTAGGGTTAGGGTTAGAGCAGTGATAAAGCGCAGAGCCCCATGTGGAGTGTGGCTGCAAAGCACTTGCCAAAGGGCATGCGGGGCAGTACTAAGCCTGCCCGTACAGCAACTTTTGTCTCCCAGTCCTCCATTGGCCTAAAGGGGCAAGGTCCACCTCACCACTTTTACTAGGGTTAGGGTTAGGGTTAGAGCAGTGAGAAAGCGCAGAGCCCCATGTGGAGTGCGGCTGCAAAGCACTTGCCAAAGGGCATGCGGGGCAGTACTAAGCCTGCCCGTACAGCAACTTTTGTCTCCCAGTCCTCCATTGGCCTAAAGGGGCAAGGTCCACCTCACCACTTTTACTAGGGTTAGGGTTAGGGTTAGGCTTAGAGCAGTGATAAAGCGCAGAGCCCCATGTGGAGTGCGGCTGCAAAGCACTTGCCAAAGGGCATGCGGGGCAGTACTAAGCCTGCCCGTATAGCAACTTTTGTCTCCCAGTCTTCCTTTGACCTCATGAGTACTCGTCCACGCCACCCGCTTTGCTAGGGTGAGGGTTAGGGTTAGGGTTAGAGCAGTGATAAAGCGCAGAGCCCCATGTGGAGTGCGGCTGCAAAGCACTTGCCAAAGGGCATGCGGGGCAGTACTAAGCCTGCCCGTACAGCAACTTTTGTCTCCCAGTCCTCCATTGGCCTAAAGGGGCAAGGTCCACCTCACCACTTTTACTAGGGTTAGGGTTAGGGTTAGGGTTAGAGCAGTGATAAAGCGCAGAGTATCATGTGGAGTGCGGCTGCAAAGCACTTGCCAAAGTGCATGCGGGCCAGTACTAAGCCTGCCCATACAGCAAGTTTTGTCTCCCAGTCCTCCATTGGCCTAAAGGGGCAAGGTCCACCTCACCACTTTTACTAGGGTTAGGGTTAGGGTTAGAGCAGTGATAAAGCGCAGAGCCCCATGTGGAGTGCGGCTGCAAAACACTTGCCAAAGGGCATGCGGGGCAGTACTAAGCCTGCCCGTACAGCAACTTTTGTCTCCCAGTCCTCCATTGGCCTAAAGGGGCAAGGTCCACCTCACCACTTTTACTAGGGTTAGGTTTAGGGTTAGGGTTAGAGCAGTGATAAAGCGCAGAGCCCCGTGTGGAGTGCGGCTGCAAAGCACTTGCCAAAGGGCATGCGGGGCAGTACTAAGCCTGCCTGTACAGCAACTTTTATCTCCCAGTCTTCCTTTCACCTCATGAGTACTCGTCCACGCCACCCGCTTTGCTAGGGTTAGGGTTAGGGTTAGGGTTAGAGCAGTGATAAAGCGCAGAGCCCCATGTGGAGGGAGGCTGCAAAGCACTTGCCAAAGGGCATGCGGGGCAGTACTAAGCCTGCCCGTACAGCAACTTTTGTCTCCCAGTCCTCCATTGGCCTAAAGGGGCAAGGTCCACCTCACCACTTTTACTAGGGTTAGGGTTAGGGTTAGGGTTAGAGCAGTGATAAAGCGCAGAGCCCCATGTGGAGTGCGGCTGCAAAGCACTTGCCAAAGGGCATGCGGGGCAGTACTAAGCCTGCCCGTACAGCAACTTTTGTCTCCCAGTCTTCCTTTGACCTCATGAGTACTCGTCCACGCCACCCGCATTGCTAGGGTGAGGGTTAGGGTTAGGGTTAGAGCAGTGATAAAGCGCAGAGCCCCATGTGGAGTGCGGCTGCAAAGCACTTGCCAAAGGGCATGCGGGGCAGTACTAAGCCTGCCCGTACAGCAACTTTTGTCTCCCAGCCCTCCATTGGCCTAAAGGGGCAAGGTCCACCTCACCACTTTTACTAGGGTTAGGGTTAGGGTTAGGGTTAGAGCAGTGATAAAGCGCAGAGTACCATGTGGAGTGCAGCTGCAAAGCACTTGCCAAAGGGCATGCGGGGCAGTACTAAGCCTGCCCGTACAGCAACTTTTGTCTCCCAGTCCTCCATTGGCCTAAAGGGGCAAGGTCCACCTCACCACTTTTAATAGGGGTAGGGTTAGGGTTAGAGCAGTGATAAAGCGCAGAGCCCCATGTGGAGTGCAGCTGCAAAGCACTTGCCAAAGGGCATGCGGGGCAGTACTAAGCCTGCCCGTACAGCAACTTTTGTCTCCCAGTCCTCCATTGGCCTAAAGGGGCAAGGTCCACCTCACCACTTTTACTAGGGTTAGGGTTAGGGTTAGGGTTAGAGCAGTGATAAAGCGCAGAGCCCCATGTGGAGTGCGGCTGCAAAGCACTTGCCAAAGGGCATGCGGGGCAGTACTAAGCCTGCCCGTACAGCAACTTTTGTCTCCCAGTCTTCCTTTCACCTCATGAGTACTCGTCCACGCCACCCACTTTGCTAGGGTGAGGGTTAGGGTTAGGGTTAGAGCAGTGATAAAGCGCAGAGCCCCATGTGGAGTGCGGCTGCAAAGCACTTGCCAAAGGGCATGCGGGGCAGTACTAAGCCTGCCCGTACAGCAACTTTTGTCTCCCAGTCCTCCATTGGCCTAAAGGGGCAAGGTCCACCTCACCACTTTTACTAGGGTTAGGGTTAGGGTTAGGGTTAGAGCAGTGATAAAGCGCAGAGCCCCATGTGGAGTGTGGCTGCAAAGCACTTGCCAAAGGGCATGCGGGGCAGTACTAAGCCTGCCCGTACAGCAACTTTTGTCTCCCAGTCCTCCATTGGCCTAAAGGGGCAAGGTCCACCTCACCACTTTTACTAGGGTTAGGGTTAGGGTTAGAGCAGTGAGAAAGCGCAGAGCCCCATGTGGAGTGCGGCTGCAAAGCACTTGCCAAAGGGCATGCGGGGCAGTACTAAGCCTGCCCGTACAGCAACTTTTGTCTCCCAGTCCTCCATTGGCCTAAAGGGGCAAGGTCCACCTCACCACTTTTACTAGGGTTAGGGTTAGGGTTAGGCTTAGAGCAGTGATAAAGCGCAGAGCCCCATGTGGAGTGCGGCTGCAAAGCACTTGCCAAAGGGCATGCGGGCCAGTACTAAGCCTGCCCATACAGCAAGTTTTGTCTCCCAGTCCTCCATTGGCCTAAAGGGGCAAGGTCCACCTCACCACTTTTACTAGGGTTAGGGTTAGGGTTAGAGCAGTGATAAAGCGCAGAGCCCCATGTGGAGTGCGGCTGCAAAACACTTGCCAAAGGGCATGCGGGGCAGTACTAAGCCTGCCCGTACAGCAACTTTTGTCTCCCAGTCCTCCATTGGCCTAAAGGGGCAAGGTCCACCTCACCACTTTTACTAGGGTTAGGTTTAGGGTTAGGGTTAGAGCAGTGATAAAGCGCAGAGCCCCGTGTGGAGTGCGGCTGCAAAGCACTTGCCAAAGGGCATGCGGGGCAGTACTAAGCCTGCCTGTACAGCAACTTTTATCTCCCAGTCTTCCTTTCACCTCATGAGTACTCGTCCACGCCACCCGCTTTGCTAGGGTTAGGGTTAGGGTTAGGGTTAGAGCAGTGATAAAGCGCAGAGCCCCATGTGGAGGGAGGCTGCAAAGCACTTGCCAAAGGGCATGCGGGGCAGTACTAAGCCTGCCCGTACAGCAACTTTTGTCTCCCAGTCCTCCATTGGCCTAAAGGGGCAAGGTCCACCTCACCACTTTTACTAGGGTTAGGGTTAGGGTTAGGGTTAGAGCAGTGATAAAGCGCAGAGCCCCATGTGGAGTGCGGCTGCAAAGCACTTGCCAAAGGGCATGCGGGGCAGTACTAAGCCTGCCCGTACAGCAACTTTTGTCTCCCAGTCTTCCTTTGACCTCATGAGTACTCGTCCACGCCACCCGCTTTGCTAGGGTGAGGGTTAGGGTTAGGGTTAGAGCAGTGATAAAGCGCAGAGCCCCATGTGGAGTGCGGCTGCAAAGCACTTGCCAAAGGGCATGCGGGGCAGTACTAAGCCTGCCCGTACAGCAACTTTTGTCTCCCAGCCCTCCATTGGCCTAAAGGGGCAAGGTCCACCTCACCACTTTTACTAGGGTTAGGGTTAGGGTTAGGGTTAGAGCAGTGATAAAGCGCAGAGTACCATGTGGAGTGCAGCTGCAAAGCACTTGCCAAAGGGCATGCGGGGCAGTACTAAGCCTGCCCGTACAGCAACTTTTGTCTCCCAGTCCTCCATTGGCCTAAAGGGGCAAGGTCCACCTCACCACTTTTAATAGGGGTAGGGTTAGGGTTAGAGCAGTGATAAAGCGCAGAGCCCCATGTGGAGTGCAGCTGCAAAGCACTTGCCAAAGGGCATGCGGGGCAGTACTAAGCCTGCCCGTACAGCAACTTTTGTCTCCCAGTCCTCCATTGGCCTAAAGGGGCAAGGTCCACCTCACCACTTTTACTAGGGTTAGGGTTAGGGTTAGGGTTAGAGCAGTGATAAAGCGCAGAGCCCCATGTGGAGTGCGGCTGCAAAGCACTTGCCAAAGGGCATGCGGGCCAGTACTAAGCCTGCCCGTACAGCAACTTTTGTCTCCCAGTCCTCCATTGGCCTAAAGGGGCAAGGTCCACCTCACCACTTTTACTAGGGTTAGGGTTAGGGTTAGAGCAGTGATAAAGCGCAGAGCCCCATGTGGAGTGCAGCTGCAAAGCACTTGCCAAAGGGCATGCGGGGCAGTACTAAGCCTGCCCGTACAGCAACTTTTGTCTCCCAGTCCTCCATTGGCCTAAAGGGGCAAGGTCCACCTCACCACTTTTACTAGGGTTAGGGTTAGGGTTAGGGTTAGAGCAGTGATAAAGCGCAGAGCCCCATGTGGAGGGAGGCTGCAAAGCACTTGCCAAAGTGCATGCGGGCCAGTACTAAGCCTGCCCGTACAGCAACTTTTGTCTCCCAGTCCTCCATTGGCCTAAAGGGGCAAGGTCCACCTCACCACTTTTACTAGGGTTAGGTTTAGGGTTAGGGTTAGAGCAGTGATAAAGCGCAGAGCCCCATGTGGAGGGAGGCTGCAAAGCACTTGCCAAAGTGCATGCGGGCCAGTACTAAGCCTGCCCATACAGCAAGTTTTGTCTTCCAGTCCTCCATTGGCCTAAAGGGGCAAGGTCCACCTCACCACTTTTACTAGGGTTAGGATTAGGGTTAGAGCAGTGATAAAGCGCAGAGCCCCATGTGGAGTGCAGCTGCAAAGCACTTGCCAAAGGGCATGCGGGGCAGTACTAAGCCTGCCTGTACAGCAACTTTTATCTCCCAGTCTTCCTTTCACCTCATGATTACTCGTCCACGCCACCCGCTTTGCTAGGGTTAGGGTTAGGGTTAGAGCAGTGATAAAGCGCAGAGCCCCATGTGGAGTGCGGCTGCAAAGCACTTGCCAAAGGGCATGTGGGGCAGTACTAAGCCTGCCCGTACAGCAACTTTTGTCTCCCAGTCCTCCATTGGCCTAAAGGGGCAAGGTCCACCTCACCACTTTTACTAGGGTTAGGGTTAGGGTTAGGGTTAGAGCAGTGATAAAGCGCAGAGCCCCATTTGGAGTGCGGCTGCAAAGCACTTGCCAAAGGGCATGCGGGGCAGTACTAAGCCTGCCCGTACAGCAACTTTTGTCTCCCAGTCTTCCTTTCACCTCATGAGTACTCGTCCACGCCACCCGCTTTGCTAGGGTTAGAGCAGTGATAAAGCGCAGGGCCCCATGTGGAATGAGGCTGCAAAGCACTTGCCAAAGCGCATGCCGGGCAGTAATAAGCCTGCCCGTACAGCAACTTTTGTCTCCCAGTCCTCCATTGGCCTAAAGGGGCAAGGTCCACCTCACCACTTTTACTAGGGTTAGGGTTAGGGTTAGAGCAGTGATAAAGCGCAGAGCCCCATGTGGAGTGCGGCTGCAAAGCACTTGCCAAAGAGCATGCGGGGCAGTACTAAGCCTGCCCGTACAGCAACTTTTGTCTCCCAGTCCTCCATTGGCCTAAAGGGGCAAGGTCCACCTCACCACTTTCACTAGGGTTAGGGTTAGGGTTAGAGCAGTGATAAAGCTCAGAGCCCCATGTGGAGTGCGGCTGCAAAGCACTTGCCAAAGGGCATGCGGGGCAGTACTAAGCCTGCCCATACAGCAACATTTGTCTCCCAGTCTTCCTTTCACCTCATGAGTACTCGTCCACGCCACCCACTTTGCTAGGGTGAGGGTTAGGGTTAGGGTTAGAGCAGTGATAAAGCGCAGAGCCCCATGTGGATTGCAGCTGCAAAGCACTTGCCAAAGGGCATGCGGGGCAGTACTAAGCCTGCCCGTACAGCAACTTTTGTCTCCCAGTCCTCCATTGGCCTAAAGGGGCAAGGTCCACCTCACCACTTTTACTAGGGTTAGGGTTAGGGTTAGGGTTAGAGCAGTGATAAAGCGCAGAGTGTCATGTGGAGTGCGGCTGCAAAGCACTTGCCAAAGTGCATGCGGGCCAGTACTAAGCCTGCCCGTACAGCAACTTTTGTCTCCCAGTCCTCCATTGGCCTAAAGGGGCAAGGTCCACCTCACCACTTTTACTAGGGTTAGGGTTAGGGTTAGGGCAGTGATAAAGCGCAGAGCCCCATGTGGAGTGCGGCTGCAAAACACTTGCCAAAGGGCATGCGGGGCAGTACTAAGCCTGCCCGTACAGCAACTTTTGTCTCCCAGTCCTCCATTGGCCTAAAGGGGCAAGGTCCACCTCACCACTTTTACTAGGGTTAGGGTTAGGGTTAGGGTTAGAGCAGTGATAAAGCGCAGAGCCCCATGTGGAGTGCGGCTGCAAAGCACTTGCCAAAGGGCATGCGGGGCAGTACTAAGCCTGCCCGTACAGCAACTTTTGTCTCCCAGTCTTCCTTTCACCTCATGAGTACTCGTCCACGCCACCCACTTTGCTAGGGTGAGGGTTAGGGTTAGGGTTAGAGCAGTGATAAAGCGCAGAGCCCCATGTGGAGTGCGGCTGCAAAGCACTTGCCAAAGGGCATGCGGGGCAGTACTAAGCCTGCCCGTACAGCAACTTTTGTCTCCCAGTCCTCCATTGGCCTAAAGGGGCAAGGTCCACCTCACCACTTTTACTAGGGTTAGGGTTAGGGTTAGGGTTAGAGCAGTGATAAAGCGCAGAGCCCCATGTGGAGTGTGGCTGCAAAGCACTTGCCAAAGGGCATGCGGGGCAGTACTAAGCCTGCCCGTACAGCAACTTTTGTCTCCCAGTCCTCCATTGGCCTAAAGGGGCAAGGTCCACCTCACCACTTTTACTAGGGTTAGGGTTAGGGTTAGAGCAGTGATAAAGCGCAGAGCCCCATGTGGAGTGCGGCTGCAAAGCACTTGCCAAAGGGCATGCGGGGCAGTACTAAGCCTGCCCGTACAGCAACTTTTGTCTCCCAGTCCTCCATTGGCCTAAAGGGGCAAGGTCCACCTCACCACTTTTACTAGGGTTAGGGTTAGGGTTAGGCTTAGAGCAGTGATAAAGCGCAGAGCCCCATGTGGAGTGCGGCTGCAAAGCACTTGCCAAAGGGCATGCGGGGCAGTACTAAGCCTGCCCGTATAGCAACTTTTGTCTCCCAGTCTTCCTTTGACCTCATGAGTACTCGTCCACGCCACCCGCTTTGCTAGGGTGAGGGTTAGGGTTAGTGTTAGAGCAGTGATAAAGCGCAGAGCCCCATGTGGAGTGCGGCTGCAAAGCACTTGCCAAAGGGCATGCGGGGCAGTACTAAGCCTGCCCGTACAGCAACTTTTGTCTCCCAGTCCTCCATTGGCCTAAAGGGGCAAGGTCCACCTCACCACTTTTACTAGGGTTAGGGTTAGGGTTAGGGTTAGAGCAGTGATAAAGCGCAGAGTATCATGTGGAGTGCGGCTGCAAAGCACTTGCCAAAGTGCATGCGGGCCAGTACTAAGACTGCCCATACAGCAAGTTTTGTCTCCCAGTCCTCCATTGGCCTAAAGGGGCAAGGTCCACCTCACCACTTTTACTAGGGTTACGGTTAGGGTTAGAGCAGTGATAAAGCGCAGAGCCCCATGTGGAGTGCGGCTGCAAAACACTTGCCAAAGGGCATGCGGGGCAGTACTAAGCCTGCCCGTACAGCAACTTTTGTCTCCCAGTCTTCCTTTCACCTCATGAGTACTCGTCCACGCCACCCGCTTTGCTAGGGTTAGGGTTAGGGTTAGGGTTAGGGCAGTGATAAAGCGCAGAGCCCCATGTGGAGGGAGGCTGCAAAGCACTTGCCAAAGGGCATGCGGGGCAGTACTAAGCCTGCCCGTACAGCAACTTTTGTCTCCCAGTCCTCCATTGGCCTAAAGGGGCAAGGTCCACCTCACCACTTTTACTAGGGTTAGGGTTAGGGTTAGGGTTAGGGTTAGGGTTAGAGCAGTGATAAAGCGCAGAGCCCCATGTGGAGGGAGGCTGCAAAGCACTTGCCAAAGGGCATGCGGGGCAGTACTAAGCCTGCCCGTACAGCAACTTTTGTCTCCCAGTCCTCCATTGGCCTAAAGGGGCAAGGTCCACCTCACCACTTTTACTAGGGTTAGGGTTAGGGTTAGGGTTAGAGCAGTGATAAAGCGCAGAGCCCCATGTGGAGTGCGGCTGCAAAGCACTTGCCAAAGGGCATGCGGGGCAGTACTAAGCCTGCCCGTACAGCAACTTTTGTCTCCCAGTCTTCCTTTGACCTCATGAGTACTCGTCCACGCCACCCGCTTTGCTAGGGTGAGGGTTAGGGTTAGGGTTAGAGCAGTGATAAAGCGCAGAGCCCCATGTGGAGTGCGGCTGCAAAGCACTTGCCAAAGGGCATGCGGGGCAGTACTAAGCCTGCCCGTACAGCAACTTTTGTCTCCCAGTCCTCCATTGGCCTAAAGGGGCAAGGTCCACCTCACCACTTTTACTAGGGTTAGGGTTAGGGTTAGGGTTAGAGCAGTGATAAAGCGCTGAGTACCATGTGGAGTGCAGCTGCAAAGCACTTGCCAAAGGGCATGCGGGGCAGTACTAAGCCTGCCCGTACAGCAACTTTTGTCTCCCAGTCCTCCATTGGCCTAAAGGGGCAAGGTCCACCTCACCACTTTTAATAGGGGTAGGGTTAGGGTTAGAGCAGTGATAAAGCGCAGAGCCCCATGTGGAGTGCAGCTGCAAAGCACTTGCCAAAGTGCATGCGGGGCAGTACTAAGCCTGCCCGTACAGCAACTTTTGTCTCCCAGTCCTCCATTGGCCTAAAGGGGCAAGGTCCACCTCACCACTTTTACTAGGGTTAGGGTTAGGGTTAGGGTTAGAGCAGTGATAAAGCGCAGAGCCCCATGTGGAGTGCGGCTGCAAAGCACTTGCCAAAGGGCATGCGGGCCAGTACTAAGCCTGCCCGTACAGCAACTTTTGTCTCCCAGTCCTCCATTGGCCTAAAGGGGCAAGGTCCACCTCACCACTTTCACTAGGGTTAGGGTTAGGGTTAGAGCAGTGATAAAGCTCAGAGCCCCATGTGGAGTGCGGCTGCAAAGCACTTGCCAAAGGGCATGCGGGGCAGTACTAAGCCTGCCCATACAGCAACATTTGTCTCCCAGTCTTCCTTTCACCTCATGAGTACTCGTCCACGCCACCCACTTTGCTAGGGTGAGGGTTAGGGTTAGGGTTAGAGCAGTGATAAAGCGCAGAGCCCCATGTGGATTGCAGCTGCAAAGCACTTGCCAAAGGGCATGCGGGGCAGTACTAAGCCTGCCCGTACAGCAACTTTTGTCTCCCAGTCCTCCATTGGCCTAAAGGGGCAAGGTCCACCTCACCACTTTTACTAGGGTTAGGGTTAGGGTTAGGGTTAGAGCAGTGATAAAGCGCAGAGTGTCATGTGGAGTGCGGCTGCAAAGCACTTGCCAAAGGGCATGCGGGCCAGTACTAAGCCTGCCCGTACAGCAACTTTTGTCTCCCAGTCCTCCATTGGCCTAAAGGGGCAAGGTCCACCTCACCACTTTTACTAGGGTTAGGGTTAGGGTTAGAGCAGTGATAAAGCGCAGAGCCCCATGTGGAGTGCGGCTGCAAAACACTTGCCAAAGGGCATGCGGGGCAGTACTAAGCCTGCCCGTACAGCAACTTTTGTCTCCCAGTCCTCCATTGGCCTAAAGGGGCAAGGTCCACCTCACCACTTTTACTAGGGTTAGGGTTAGGGTTAGAGCAGTGATAAAGCGCAGAGCCCCATGTGGAGTGCGGCTGCAAAGCACTTGCCAAAGGGCATGCGGGGCAGTACTAAGCCTGCCCGTACAGCAACTTTTGTCTCCCAGTCTTCCTTTCACCTCATGAGTACTCGTCCACGCCACCCACTTTGCTAGGGTGAGGGTTAGGGTTAGGGTTAGAGCAGTGATAAAGCGCAGAGCCCCATGTGGAGTGCGGCTGCAAAGCACTTGCCAAAGGGCATGCGGGGCAGTACTAAGCCTGCCCGTACAGCAACTTTTGTCTCCCAGTCCTCCATTGGCCTAAAGGGGCAAGGTCCACCTCACCACTTTTACTAGGGTTAGGGTTAGGGTTAGGGTTAGAGCAGTGATAAAGCGCAGAGCCCCATGTGGAGTGTGGCTGCAAAGCACTTGCCAAAGGGCATGCGGGGCAGTACTAAGCCTGCCCGTACAGCAACTTTTGTCTCCC
>NW_028289901.1:0-27553 GCF_059628265.1 Tinamus guttatus | reverse complement strand
CGCAGAAAACACCAAAGAACCTGTTTCTCACTCCAACCACAAAGCATGCGCAGCACGAGTCTTGGCACAGCAGAACACTTCCCTTGGCATGCCCTTTGCAGCCTCACTCCAAACGGGGCTCTCCGCTTCATCCATCCCCTGACT
Source organism: Tinamus guttatus (assembly GCF_059628265.1). Classification (NCBI taxonomy): domain Eukaryota; kingdom Metazoa; phylum Chordata; class Aves; order Tinamiformes; family Tinamidae; genus Tinamus; species Tinamus guttatus. Next base: position 27,409 of record NW_028289901.1, on the reverse strand, counting down.
CCATACTAGCACCAACGGGCTGCTAAAGCGTTTCGCAGAAAACACCAAAGAACCTGTTTCTCACTCCAACCACAAAGCATGCGCAGCACGAGTCTTGGCACAGCAGAACACTTCCCTTGGCATGCCCTTTGCAGCCTCACTCCAAACGGGGCTCTCCTCTTCATCCATCCCCTAATTCCATACTGGCACCAACGGGCTGCTAAAGCGTTTCGCAGAAAACACCAAAGAACCTGTTTCTCACTCCAACCACAAAGCGTGCGCAGCACGAGTCTTGGCACAGCAGAACACTTCCCTTGGCATGCCCTTTGCAGCCTCACTCCAAACGGGGCTCTCCGCTTCATCCATCCCCTGACTCCATACTAGCACCAACAGGCTCCTAAAGTGTTTCGCAGAAAGCACCAAAGAACCTGTTTCTCACTCCAACCACAAAGCGTGCGCAGCACGAGTCTTGGCACAGCAGAACACTTCCCTTGGCATGCCCTTTGCAGCCTCACTCCAAACGGAGCTCTCCGCTTCATCCATCCCCTGACTCCATACTAGCACCACCGGACTAATAAAGCGTTTCGCAGAAAGCACCAAAAAACCTGTTTCTCACTCCAACCACAAAGCGTGCGCAGCACGAGTCTTGGCACAGCAGAACACTTCCCTTGGCATGCCCTTTGCAGCCTCACTCCAAACGGGGCTCTCCGCTTCATCCATCCCCTGACTCCATACTAGCACCAACAGGCTCCTAAAGCGTTTCGCAGAAAACACCAAAGAACCTGTTTCTCACTCCAACCACAAAGCATGCGCAGCACGAGTCTTGGCACAGCAGAACACTTCCCTTGGCATGCCCTTTGCAGCCTCACTCCAAACGGGGCTCTCCGCTTCATCCATCCCCTGACTCCATACTAGCACCAACGCGCTGCTAAAGTGTTTCGCAGAAAACACCAAAGAACCTGTTTCTCACTCCAACCACAAAGCGTGCGCAGCACGAGTCTTGGCACAGCAGAACACTTCCCTTGGCATGCCCTTTGCAGCCTCACTCCAAACGGGGCTCTCCGCTTCATCCATTCCCTGACTCCATACTAGCACCAACGGGCTGCTAAAGCGTTTCGCAGAAAACACCAAGGAACCTGTTTCTCACTCCAACCACAAAGCGTGCGCAGCACGAGTCTTGGCACAGCAGAACACTTCCCTTGGCATACCCTTTGCAGCCTCACTCCAAACGGGGCTCTCCGCTTCATCCATCCCCGGACTCCATACTAGCACCAACAGGCTCCTAAAGCGTTTCGCAGAAAGCACCAAAGAACCTGTTTCTCACTCCAACCACAAAGCGTGCGCAGCACGAGTCTTGGCACAGCAGAACACTTCCCTTGGCATACCCTTTGCAGCCTCACTCCAAACGGGGCTCTCCGCTTCATCCATCCCCTGACTCCATACTAGCACCAACAGGCTGCTAAAGCGTTTCGCAGAAAACACCAAGGAACCTGTTTCTCACTCCAACCACAAAGCGTGCGCAGCACGAGTCTTGGCACAGCAGAACACTTCCCTTGGCATGCCCTTTGCAGCCTCACTCCAAACGGGGCTCTCCGCTTCATCCATCCCCTGACTCCATACTAGCACCAACGGCCTGCTAAAGCGTTTCGCAGAAAACACCAAGGAACCTGTTTCTCACTCCAACCACAAAGCGTGCGCAGCACGAGTCTTGGCACAGCAGAACACTTCCCTTGGCATACCCTTTGCAGCCTCACTCCAAACGGGGCTCTCCGCTTCATCCATCCCCTAATTCCATACTAGCACCAACGTGCTGCTAAAGCGTTTCGCAGAAAACACCAAAGAACCTGTTTCTCACTCCAACCACAAAGCGTGCGCAGCACGAGTCTTGGCACAGCAGAACACTTCCCTTGGCATGCCCTTTGCAGCCTCACTCCAAACGGGGCTCTCCGCTTCATCCATCCCCTGACTCCATACTAGCACCAACGGCCTGCTAAAGCGTTTCGCAGAAAACACCAAAGAACCTGTTTCTCACTCCAACCACAAAGCATGCGCAGCACGAGTCTTGGCACAGCAGAACACTTCCCTTGGCATGCCCTTTGCAGCCTCACTCCAAACGGGGCTCTCCGCTTCATCCATCCCCTGACTCCATACTAGCACCAACGGGCTGCTAAAGCGTTTCGCAGAAAACACCAAGGAACCTGTTTCTCACTCCAACCACAAAGCGTGCGCAGCACGAGTCTTGGCACAGCAGAACACTTCCCTTGGCATTCGCTTTGCAGCCTCACTCCAAACGGGGCTCTCCGCTTCATCCATCCCCTGACTCCATACTAGCACCAACAGGCTGCTGAAGCGTTTCGCAGAAAACACCAAGGAACCTGTTTCTCACTCCAACCACAAAGCGTGCGCAGCACGAGTCTTGGCACAGCAGAACACTTCCCTTGGCATGCCCTTTGCAGCCTCACTCCAAACGGGGCTCTCCGCTTCATCCATTCCCTGACTCCATACTAGCACCAACGGGCTGCTAAAGCGTTTCGCAGAAAACACCAAGGAACCTGTTTCTCACTCCAACCACAAAGCGTGCGCAGCACGAGTCTTGGCACAGCAGAACACTTCCCTTGGCATGCGCTTTGCAGCCTCACTCCAAACGGGGCTCTCCGCTTCATCCATCCCCTGACTCCATACTAGCACCAACGGGCTCCTAAAGCGTTTCGCAGAAAGCACCAAGGAACCTGTTTCTCACTCCAACCACAAAGCGTGCGCAGCACGAGTCTTGGCACAGCAGAACACTTCCCTTGGCATGCCCTTTGCAGCCTCACTCCAAACGGGGCTCTCCGCTTCATCCATCCCCTAATTCCATACTGGCACCAAGAGGCTCCTAAAGCGTTTCGCAGAAAGCACCAAAGAACCTGTTTCTCACTCCAACCACAAAGCGTGCGCAGCACGAGTCTTGGCACAGCAGAACACTTCCCTTGGCATACCCTTTGCAGCCTCACTCCAAACGGGGCTCTCCGCTTCATCCATCCCCTGACTCCATACTAGCACCACCGGCCTGCTAAAGCGTTTCGCAGAAAACACCAAGGAACCTGTTTCTCACTCCAACCACAAAGCGTGCGCAGCACGAGTCTTGGCACAGCAGAACACTTCCCTTGGCATACCCTTTGCAGCCTCACTCCAAACGGGGCTCTCCGCTTCATCCATCCCCTGACTCCATACTAGCACCAACGGGCTGCTAAAGCGTTTCGCAGAAAACACCAAGGAACCTGTTTCTAACTCCAACCACAAAGCGTGTGCAGCACGAGTCTTGGCACAGCAGAACACTTCCCTTGGCATGCCCTTTGCAGCCTCACTCCAAACGGGGCTCTCCGCTTCATCCATCCCCTAATTCCATACTGGCACCAACGGGCTGCTAAAGCGTTTTGCAGAAAACACCAAAGAACCTGTTTCTCACTCCAACCACAAAGCGTGCGCAGCACGAGTCTTGGCACAGCAGAACACTTCCCTTGGCATGCCCTTTGCAGCCTCACTCCAAACGGGGCTCTCCGCTTCATCCATCCCCTAACTCCATACTAGCACCAACAGGCTGCTAAAGCGTTTCGCAGAAAGCACCAAAGAACCTGTTTCTCACTCCAACCACAAAGCGTGCGCAGCACGAGTCTTGGCACAGCAGAACACTTCCCTTGGCATACCCTTTGCAGCCTCACTCCAAACGGGGCTCTCCGCTTCATCCATCCCCTAATTCCATACTAGCACCAACGTGCTGCTAAAGCGTTTCGCAGAAAACACCAAAGAACCTGTTTCTCACTCCAACCACAAAGCGTGCGCAGCACGAGTCTTGGCACAGCAGAACACTTCCCTTGGCATGCCCTTTGCAGCCTCACTCCAAACGGGGCTCTCCGCTTCATCCATCCCCTGACTCCATACTAGCACCAACGGGCTGCTAAAGCGTTTCGCAGAAAACACCAAAGAACCTGTTTCTCACTCCAACCACAAAGCATGCGCAGCACGAGTCTTGGCACAGCAGAACACTTCCCTTGGCATGCCCTTTGCAGCCTCACTCCAAACGGGGCTCTCCTCTTCATCCATCCCCTAATTCCATACTGGCACCAACGGGCTGCTAAAGCGTTTCGCAGAAAACACCAAAGAACCTGTTTCTCACTCCAACCACAAAGCATGCGCAGCACGAGTCTTGGCACAGCAGAACACTTCCCTTGGCATGCCCTTTGCAGCCTCACTCCAAACGGGGCTCTCCTCTTCATCCATCCCCTAATTCCATACTGGCACCAACGGGCTGCTAAAGCGTTTCGCAGAAAACACCAAAGAACCTGTTTCTCACTCCAACCACAAAGCGTGCGCAGCACGAGTCTTGGCACAGCAGAACACTTCCCTTGGCATGCCCTTTGCAGCCTCACTCCAAACGGGGCTCTCCGCTTCATCCATTCCCTGACTCCATACTAGCACCAACAGGCTCCTAAAGCGTTTCGCAGAAAACACCAAGGAACCTGCTTCTCACTCCAACCACAAAGCGTGCGCAGCACGAGTCTTGGCACAGCAAAACACTTCCCTTGGCATGCCCTTTGCAGCCTCACTCCAAACGGGGCTCTCCGCTTCATCCATCCCCTGACTCCATACTAGCACCAACGGCCTGCTAAAGCGTTTCGCAGAAAACACCAAGGAACCTGTTTCTCACTCCAACCACAAAGCGTGCGCAGCACGAGTCTTGGCATAGCAGAACACTTCCCTTGGCATGCCCTTTGCAGCCTCACTCCAAACGGGGCTCTCCGCTTCATCCATCCCCTGACTCCATACTAGCACCAACAGGCTCCTAAAGCGTTTCGCAGAAAGCACCAAGGAACCTGTTTCTCACTCCAACCACAAAGCGTGCGCAGCACGAGTCTTGGCACAGCAGAACACTTCCCTTGGCATGCCCTTTGCAGCCTCACTCCAAACGGGGCTCTCCGCTTCATCCATCCCCTAATTCCATACTAGCACCAATGGCCTGCTAAAGCGTTTCGAGAAAACACCAAAGAACCTGTTTCTCACTCCAACCACAAAGCGTGCGCAGCACGAGTCTTGGCACAGCAGAACACTTCCCTTGGCATGCCCTTTGCAGCCTCACTCCAAACGGGGCTCTCCGCTTCATCCATCCCCTAACTCCATACTAGCACCAACGGGCTCCTAAAGCGTTTCGCAGAAAGCACCAAAGAACCTGTTTCTCACTCCAACCACAAAGCGTGCGCAGCACGAGTCTTGGCACAGCAGAACACTTCCCTTGGCATACCCTTTGCAGCCTCACTCCAAACGGGGCTCTCCGCTTCATCCATCCCCTAATTCCATACTAGCACCAACGTGCTGCTAAAGCGTTTCGCAGAAAACACCAAAGAACCTGTTTCTCACTCCAACCACAAAGCATGCGCAGCACGAGTCTTGGCACAGCAGAACACTTCCCTTGGCATGCCCTTTGCAGCCTCACTCCAAACGGGGCTCTCCGCTTCATCCATCCCCTGACTCCATACTAGCACCAACGGGCTGCTAAAGCGTTTCGCAGAAAACACCAAAGAACCTGTTTCTCACTCCAACCACAAAGCATGCGCAGCACGAGTCTTGGCACAGCAGAACACTTCCCTTGGCATGCCCTTTGCAGCCTCACTCCAAACGGGGCTCTCCTCTTCATCCATCCCCTAATTCCATACTGGCACCAACGGGCTGCTAAAGCGTTTCGCAGAAAACACCAAAGAACCTGTTTCTCACTCCAACCACAAAGCGTGCGCAGCACGAGTCTTGGCACAGCAGAACACTTCCCTTGGCATGCCCTTTGCAGCCTCACTCCAAACGGGGCTCTCCGCTTCATCCATCCCCTGACTCCATACTAGCACCAACAGGCTCCTAAAGTGTTTCGCAGAAAGCACCAAAGAACCTGTTTCTCACTCCAACCACAAAGCGTGCGCAGCACGAGTCTTGGCACAGCAGAACACTTCCCTTGGCATACCCTTTGCAGCCTCACTCCAAACGGGGCTCTCCGCTTCATCCATCCCCTAATTCCATACTAGCACCAACGTGCTGCTAAAGCGTTTCGCAGAAAACACCAAAGAACCTGTTTCTCACTCCAACCACAAAGCGTGCGCAGCACGAGTCTTGGCACAGCAGAACACTTCCCTTGGCATGCCCTTTGCAGCCTCACTCCAAACGGGGCTCTCCGCTTCATCCATCCCCTGACTCCATACTAGCACCAACGGGCTGCTAAAGCGTTTCGCAGAAAACACCAAAGAACCTGTTTCTCACTCCAACCACAAAGCATGCGCAGCACGAGTCTTGGCACAGCAGAACACTTCCCTTGGCATGCCCTTTGCAGCCTCACTCCAAACGGGGCTCTCCTCTTCATCCATCCCCTAATTCCATACTGGCACCAACGGGCTGCTAAAGCGTTTCGCAGAAAACACCAAAGAACCTGTTTCTCACTCCAACCACAAAACATGCGCAGCACGAGTCTTGGCACAGCAGAACACTTGCCTTGGCATGCCCTTTGCAGCCTCACTCCAAACGGGGCTCTCCTCTTCATCCATCCCCTAATTCCATACTGGCACCAACGGGCTGCTAAAGCGTTTCGCAGAAAACACCAAAGAACCTGTTTCTCACTCCAACCACAAAGCGTGCGCAGCACGAGTCTTGGCACAGCAGAACACTTCCCTTGGCATGCCCTTTGCAGCCTCACTCCAAACGGGGCTCTCCGCTTCATCCATTCCCTGACTCCATACTAGCACCAACAGGCTCCTAAAGCGTTTCGCAGAAAACACCAAGGAACCTGCTTCTCACTCCAACCACAAAGCGTGCGCAGCACGAGTCTTGGCACAGCAAAACACTTCCCTTGGCATGCCCTTTGCAGCCTCACTCCAAACGGGGCTCTCCGCTTCATCCATCCCCTGACTCCATACTAGCACCAACGGCCTGCTAAAGCGTTTCGCAGAAAACACCAAGGAACCTGTTTCTCACTCCAACCACAAAGCGTGCGCAGCACGAGTCTTGGCACAGCAGAACACTTCCCTTGGCATGCCCTTTGCAGCCTCACTCCAAACGGGGCTCTCCGCTTCATCCATCCCCTGACTCCATACTAGCACCAACAGGCTCCTAAAGCGTTTCGCAGAAAGCACCAAGGAACCTGTTTCTCACTCCAACCACAAAGCGTGCGCAGCACGAGTCTTGGCACAGCAGAACACTTCCCTTGGCATGCCCTTTGCAGCCTCACTCCAAACGGGGCTCTCCGCTTCATCCATCCCCTAATTCCATACTAGCACCAATGGCCTGCTAAAGCGTTTCGAGAAAACACCAAAGAACCTGTTTCTCACTCCAACCACAAAGCGTGCGCAGCACGAGTCTTGGCACAGCAGAACACTTCCCTTGGCATGCCCTTTGCAGCCTCACTCCAAACGGGGCTCTCCGCTTCATCCATCCCCTAACTCCATACTAGCACCAACGGGCTCCTAAAGCGTTTCGCAGAAAGCACCAAAGAACCTGTTTCTCACTCCAACCACAAAGCGTGCGCAGCACGAGTCTTGGCACAGCAGAACACTTCCCTTGGCATACCCTTTGCAGCCTCACTCCAAACGGGGCTCTCCGCTTCATCCATCCCCTAATTCCATACTAGCACCAACGTGCTGCTAAAGCGTTTCGCAGAAAACACCAAAGAACCTGTTTCTCACTCCAACCACAAAGCATGCGCAGCACGAGTCTTGGCACAGCAGAACACTTCCCTTGGCATGCCCTTTGCAGCCTCACTCCAAACGGGGCTCTCCGCTTCATCCATCCCCTGACTCCATACTAGCACCAACGGGCTGCTAAAGCGTTTCGCAGAAAACACCAAAGAACCTGTTTCTCACTCCAACCACAAAGCATGCGCAGCACGAGTCTTGGCACAGCAGAACACTTCCCTTGGCATGCCCTTTGCAGCCTCACTCCAAACGGGGCTCTCCTCTTCATCCATCCCCTAATTCCATACTGGCACCAACGGGCTGCTAAAGCGTTTCGCAGAAAACACCAAAGAACCTGTTTCTCACTCCAACCACAAAGCGTGCGCAGCACGAGTCTTGGCACAGCAGAACACTTCCCTTGGCATGCCCTTTGCAGCCTCACTCCAAACGGGGCTCTCCGCTTCATCCATCCCCTGACTCCATACTAGCACCAACAGGCTCCTAAAGTGTTTCGCAGAAAGCACCAAAGAACCTGTTTCTCACTCCAACCACAAAGCGTGCGCAGCACGAGTCTTGGCACAGCAGAACACTTCCCTTGGCATGCCCTTTGCAGCCTCACTCCAAACGGAGCTCTCCGCTTCATCCATCCCCTGACTCCATACTAGCACCACCGGACTAATAAAGCGTTTCGCAGAAAGCACCAAAAAACCTGTTTCTCACTCCAACCACAAAGCGTGCGCAGCACGAGTCTTGGCACAGCAGAACACTTCCCTTGGCATGCCCTTTGCAGCCTCACTCCAAACGGGGCTCTCCGCTTCATCCATCCCCTGACTCCATACTAGCACCAACAGGCTCCTAAAGCGTTTCGCAGAAAACACCAAAGAACCTGTTTCTCACTCCAACCACAAAGCATGCGCAGCACGAGTCTTGGCACAGCAGAACACTTCCCTTGGCATGCCCTTTGCAGCCTCACTCCAAACGGGGCTCTCCGCTTCATCCATCCCCTGACTCCATACTAGCACCAACGCGCTGCTAAAGTGTTTCGCAGAAAACACCAAAGAACCTGTTTCTCACTCCAACCACAAAGCGTGCGCAGCACGAGTCTTGGCACAGCAGAACACTTCCCTTGGCATGCCCTTTGCAGCCTCACTCCAAACGGGGCTCTCCGCTTCATCCATTCCCTGACTCCATACTAGCACCAACGGGCTGCTAAAGCGTTTCGCAGAAAACACCAAGGAACCTGTTTCTCACTCCAACCACAAAGCGTGCGCAGCACGAGTCTTGGCACAGCAGAACACTTCCCTTGGCATACCCTTTGCAGCCTCACTCCAAACGGGGCTCTCCGCTTCATCCATCCCCGGACTCCATACTAGCACCAACAGGCTCCTAAAGCGTTTCGCAGAAAGCACCAAAGAACCTGTTTCTCACTCCAACCACAAAGCGTGCGCAGCACGAGTCTTGGCACAGCAGAACACTTCCCTTGGCATACCCTTTGCAGCCTCACTCCAAACGGGGCTCTCCGCTTCATCCATCCCCTGACTCCATACTAGCACCAACAGGCTGCTAAAGCGTTTCGCAGAAAACACCAAGGAACCTGTTTCTCACTCCAACCACAAAGCGTGCGCAGCACGAGTCTTGGCACAGCAGAACACTTCCCTTGGCATGCCCTTTGCAGCCTCACTCCAAACGGGGCTCTCCGCTTCATCCATCCCCTGACTCCATACTAGCACCAACGGCCTGCTAAAGCGTTTCGCAGAAAACACCAAGGAACCTGTTTCTCACTCCAACCACAAAGCGTGCGCAGCACGAGTCTTGGCACAGCAGAACACTTCCCTTGGCATACCCTTTGCAGCCTCACTCCAAACGGGGCTCTCCGCTTCATCCATCCCCTGACTCCATACTAGCACCAACGGCCTGCTAAAGCGTTTCGCAGAAAACACCAAGGAACCTGTTTCTCACTCCAACCACAAAGCGTGTGCAGCACGAGTCTTGGCACAGCAGAACACTTCCCTTGGCATGCCCTTTGCAGCCTCACTCCAAACGGGGCTCTCCGCTTCATCCATCCGCTAATTCTATACTAGCACCAACGCGCTGCTAAAGCGTTTCGCAGAAAACACCAAAGAACCTGTTTCTCACTCCAACCAAAAAGCGTGCGCAGCACGAGTCTTGGCACAGCAGAACACTTCCCTTGGCATGCCCTTTGCAGCCTCACTCCAAACGGGGCTCTCCGCTTCATCCATCCCCTGACTCCATACTAGCACCAACAGGCTCCTAAAGCGTTTCGCAGAAAACACCAAGGAACCTGCTTCTCACTCCAACCACAAAGCGTGCGCAGCACGAGTCTTGGCATAGCAGAACACTTCCCTTGGCATGCCCTTTGCAGCCTCACTCCAAACGGGGCTCTCCGCTTCATCCATCCCCTAATTCCATACTGGCACCAACGGGCTGCTAAAGCGTTTCGCAGAAAACACCAAAGAACCTGTTTCTCACTCCAACCAAAAAGCGTGCGCAGCACGAGTCTTGGCACAGCAGAACACTTCCCTTGGCATGCCCTTTGCAGCCTCACTCCAAACAGGGCTCTCCGCTTCATCCATCCCCTAACTCCATACTAGCACCAACAGGCTCCTAAAGCGTTTCGCAGAAAGCACCAAAGAACCTGTTTCTCACTCCAACCACAAAGCGTGCGCAGCACGAGTCTTGGCACAGCAGAACACTTCCCTTGGCATTCGCTTTGCAGCCTCACTCCAAACGGGGCTCTCCGCTTCATCCATCCCCTGACTCCATACTAGCACCAACAGGCTGCTGAAGCGTTTCGCAGAAAACACCAAGGAACCTGTTTCTCACTCCAACCACAAAGCGTGCGCAGCACGAGTCTTGGCACAGCAGAACACTTCCCTTGGCATGCCCTTTGCAGCCTCACTCCAAACGGGGCTCTCCGCTTCATCCATTCCCTGACTCCATACTAGCACCAACGGCCTGCTAAAGCGTTTCGCAGAAAACACCAAGGAACCTGTTTCTCACTCCAACCACAAAGCATGCGCAGCACGAGTCTTGGCACAGCAGAACACTTCCCTTGGCATGCGCTTTGCAGCCTCACTCCAAACGGGGCTCTCCGCTTCATCCATCCCCTGACTCCATACTAGCACCAACGGCCTGCTAAAGCGTTTCGCAGAAAGCACCAAGGAACCTGTTTCTCACTCCAACCACAAAGCGTGCGCAGCACGAGTCTTGGCACAGCAGAACACTTCCCTTGGCATGCCCTTTGCAGCCTCACTCCAAACGGGGCTCTCCGCTTCATCCATCCCCTAATTCCATACTGGCACCAACAGGCTCCTAAAGCGTTTCGCAGAAAGCACCAAAGAACCTGTTTCTCACTCCAACCACAAAGCGTGCGCAGCACGAGTCTTGGCACAGCAGAACACTTCCCTTGGCATACCCTTTGTAGCCTCACTCCAAACGGGGCTCTCCGCTTCATCCATCCCCTGACTCCATACTAGCACCACCGGCCTGCTAAAGCGTTTCGCAGAAAACACCAAGGAACCTGTTTCTCACTCCAACCACAAAGCGTGCGCAGCACGAGTCTTGGCACAGCAGAACACTTCCCTTGGCATACCCTTTGCAGCCTCACTCCAAACGGGGCTCTCCGCTTCATCATTCCCCTGACTCCATACTAGCACCAACGGGCTGCTAAAGCGTTTCGCAGAAAACACCAAGGAACCTGTTTCTAACTCCAACCACAAAGCGTGTGCAGCACGAGTCTTGGCACAGCAGAACACTTCCCTTGGCATGCCCTTTGCAGCCTCACTCCAAACGGGGCTCTCCGCTTCATCCATCCCCTAATTCCATACTGGCACCAACGGGCTGCTAAAGCGTTTTGCAGAAAACACCAAAGAACCTGTTTCTCACTCCAACCACAAAGCGTGCGCAGCACGAGTCTTGGCACAGCAGAACACTTCCCTTGGCATGCCCTTTGCAGCCTCACTCCAAACGGGGCTCTCCGCTTCATCCATCCCCTAACTCCATACTAGCACCAACAGGCTCCTAAAGTGTTTCGCAGAAAGCACCAAAGAACCTGTTTCTCACTCCAACCACAAAGCGTGCGCAGCACGAGTCTTGGCACAGCAGAACACTTCCCTTGGCATACCCTTTGCAGCCTCACTCCAAACGGGGCTCTCCGCTTCATCCATCCCCTAATTCCATACTAGCACCAACGTGCTGCTAAAGCGTTTCGCAGAAAACACCAAAGAACCTGTTTCTCACTCCAACCACAAAGCGTGCGCAGCACGAGTCTTGGCACAGCAGAACACTTCCCTTGGCATGCCCTTTGCAGCCTCACTCCAAACGGGGCTCTCCGCTTCATCCATCCCCTGACTCCATACTAGCACCAACAGGCTCCTAAAGCGTTTCGCAGAAAGCACCAAGGAACCTGTTTCTCACTCCAACCACAAAGCGTGCGCAGCACGAGTCTTGGCACAGCAGAACACTTCCCTTGGCATGCCCTTTGCAGCCTCACTCCAAACGGGGCTCTCCGCTTCATCCATCCCCTAATTCCATACTAGCACCAACGGCCTGCTAAAGCGTTTCGAGAAAACACCAAAGAACCTGTTTCTCACTCCAACCACAAAGCGTGCGCAGCACGAGTCTTGGCACAGCAGAACACTTCCCTTGGCATGCCCTTTGCAGCCTCACTCCAAACGGGGCTCTCCGCTTCATCCATCCCCTAACTCCATACTAGCACCAACAGGCTCCTAAAGCGTTTCGCAGAAAGCACCAAAGAACCTGTTTCTCACTCCAACCACAAAGCGTGCGCAGCACGAGTCTTGGCACAGCAGAACACTTCCCTTGGCATACCCTTTGCAGCCTCACTCCAAACGGGGCTCTCCGCTTCATCCATCCCCTAATTCCATACTAGCACCAACGTGCTGCTAAAGCGTTTCGCAGAAAACACCAAAGAACCTGTTTCTCACTCCAACCACAAAGCATGCGCAGCACGAGTCTTGGCACAGCAGAACACTTCCCTTGGCATGCCCTTTGCAGCCTCACTCCAAACGGGGCTCTCCGCTTCATCCATCCCCTGACTCCATACTAGCACCAACGGGCTGCTAAAGCGTTTCGCAGAAAACACCAAAGAACCTGTTTCTCACTCCAACCACAAAGCATGCGCAGCACGAGTCTTGGCACAGCAGAACACTTCCCTTGGCATGCCCTTTGCAGCCTCACTCCAAACGGGGCTCTCCGCTTCATCCATCCCCTAATTACATACTGGCACCAACGGGCTGCTAAAGCGTTTCGCAGAAAACACCAAAGAACCTGTTTCTCACTCCAACCACAAAGCGTGCGCAGCACGAGTCTTGGCACAGCAGAACACTTCCCTTGGCATGCCCTTTGCAGCCTCACTCCAAACGGGGCTCTCCTCTTCATCCATCCCCTAATTCCATACTGGCACCAACGGGCTGCTAAAGCGTTTTGCAGAAAACACCAAAGAACCTGTTTCTCACTCCAACCACAAAGCGTGCGCAGCACGAGTCTTGGCACAGCAGAACACTTCCCTTGGCATGCCCTTTGCAGCCTCACTCCAAACGGGGCTCTCCGCTTCATCCATTCCCTGACTCCATACTAGCACCAACGGCCTGCTAAAGCGTTTCGCAGAAAACACCAAGGAACCTGCTTCTCACTCCAACCACAAAGCGTGCGCAGAACGAGTCTTGGCACAGCAAAACACTTCCCTTGGCATGCCCTTTGCAGCCTCACTCCAAACGGGGCTCTCCGCTTCATCCATCCCCTGACTCCATACTAGCACCAACAGGCTCCTAAAGCGTTTCGCAGAAAGCACCAAAGAACCTGTTTCTCACTCCAACCACAAAGCGTGCGCAGCACGAGTCTTGGCACAGCAGAACACTTCCCTTGGCATACCCTTTGCAGCCTCACTCCAAACGGGGCTCTCCGCTTCATCCATCCCCTGACTCCATACTAGCACCAACGGCCTGCTAAAGCGTTTCGCAGAAAACACCAAGGAACCTGTTTCTCACTCCAACCACAAAGCGTGCGCAGCACGAGTCTTGGCACAGCAGAACACTTCCCTTGGCATGCCCTTTGCAGCCTCACTCCAAACGGGGCTCTCCGCTTCCTCCATCCCCTAATTCCATACTAGCACCAACGGCCTGCTAAAGCGTTTCGAGAAAACACCAAAGAACCTGTCTCTCACTCCAACCACAAAGCGTGCGCAGCACGAGTCTTGGCACAGCAGAACACTTCCCTTGGCATGCCCTTTGCAGCCTCACTCCAAACGGGGCTCTCCGCTTCATCCATCCCCTGACTCCATACTAGCACCAACAGGCTCCTAAAGCGTTACGCAGAAAACACCAAAGAACCTGTTTCTCACTCCAACCACAAAGCGTGCGCAGCACGAGTCTTGGCACAGCAGAACACTTCCCTTGGCATGCCCTTTGCAGCCTCACTCCAAACGGGGCTCTCCGCTTCATCCATCCCCTGACTCCATACTAGCACCAACGGCCTGCTAAAGCGTTTCGCAGAAAACACCAAAGAACCTGTTTCTCACTCCAACCACAAAGCGTGCGCAGCACGAGTCTTGGCACAGCAGAACACTTCTCTTGGCATACCCTTTGCAGCCTCACTCCAAACGGGGCTCTCCGCTTCATCCATCCCCTGAATCCATACTAGCACCAACGCGCTGCTAAAGCGTTTCGCAGAAAACACCAAAGAACCTGTTTCTCACTCCAACCACAAAGCGTGCGCAGCACGAGTCTTGGCACAGCAGAACACTTCTCTTGGCATGCCCTTTGCAGCCTCACTCCAAACGGGGCTCTCCGCTTCATCCATCCCCTGACTCCATACTAGCACCAACAGGCTCCTAAAGCGTTTCGCAGAAAGCACCAAAGAACCTGTTTCTCACTCCAACCACAAAGCGTGCGCAGCACGAGTCTTGGCACAGCAGAACACTTCCCTTGGCATACCCTTTGCAGCCTCACTCCAAACGGGGCTCTCCGCTTCATCCATCCCCTGACTCCATACTAGCACCAACAGGCTGCTAAAGCGTTTCGCAGAAAACACCAAAGAACCTGTTTCTCACTCCAACCACAAAGCGTGCGCAGCACGAGTCTTGGCATAGTAGAACACTTCCCTTGGCATACCCTTTGCAGCCTCACTCCAAACGGGACTCTACGCTTCATCCATCCCCTGACTCCATACTAGCACCAACGGGCTGCTAAAGCGTTTCGCAGAAAACACCAAGGAACCTGTTTCTCACTCCAACCACAAAGCGTGCGCAGCACGAGTCTTGGCACATCAGAACACTTCCCTTGGCATGCGCTTTGCAGCCTCACTCCAAACGGGGCTCTCCGCTTCATCCATCCCCTGACTCCATACTAGCACCAACGGGCTGCTAAAGCGTTTCGCAGAAAACACCAAGGAACCGGTTTCTCACTCCAACCACAAAGCGTGCGCAGCACGAGTCTTGGCACAGCAGAACACTTCCCTTGGCATGCCCTTTGCAGCCTCACTCCAAACGGGGCTCTCCGCTTCATCCATTCCCTGACTCCATACTAGCACCAACGGGCTGCTAAAGCGTTTCGCAGAAAACACCAAGGAACCTGCTTCTCACTCCAACCACAAAGCGTGCGCAGCACGAGTCTTGGCACAGCAAAACACTTCCCTTGGCATGCCCTTTGCAGCCTCACTCCAAACGGGGCTCTCCGCTTCATCCATCCCCTGACTCCATACTAGCACCAACGGCCTGCTAAAGCGTTTCGCAGAAAACACCAAAGAACCTGTTTCTCACTCCAACCACAAAGCGTGCGCAGCACGAGTCTTGGCACAGCAGAACACTTCCCTTGGCATGCCCTTTGCAGCCTCACTCCAAACGGGGCTCTCCGCTTCATCCATCCCCTGACTCCATACTAGCACCAACGGCCTGCTAAAGCGTTTCGCAGAAAACACCAAAGAACCTGTTTCTCACTCCAACCACAAAGCGTGCGCAGCACGAGTCTTGGCACAGCAGAACACTTCCCTTGGCATGCCCTTTGCAGCCTCACTCCAAACGGGGCTCTCCTTTTCATCCATCCCCTAATTCCATACTGGCACCAACGGGCTGCTAAAGCGTTTCGCAGAAAACACCAAAGAACCTGTTTCTCACTCCAACCACAAAGCGTGCGCAGCACGAGTCTTGGCACAGCAGAACACTTCCCTTGGCATGCCCTTTGCAGCCTCACTCCAAACGGGGCTCTCCTTTTCATCCATCCCCTAATTCCATACTGGCACCAACGGGCTGCTAAAGCGTTTCGCAGAAAACACCAAAGAACCTGTTTCTCACTCCAACCACAAAGCGTGCGCAGCACGAGTCTTGGCACAGCAGAACACTTCCCTTGGCATGCCCTTTGCAGCCTCACTCCAAACGGGGCTCTCCGCTTCATCCATCCCCTGACTCCATACTAGCACCAACAGGCTCCTAAAGCGTTTCGCAGAAAGCACCAAAGAACCTGTTTCTCACTCCAACCACAAAGCGTGCGCAGCACGAGTCTTGGCACAGCAGAACACTTCTCTTGGCATACCCTTTGCAGCCTCACTCCAAACGGGGCTCTCCGCTTCATCCATCCCCTGACTCCATACTAGCACCAACGGCCTGCTAAAGCGTTTCGCAGAAAACACCAAAGAACCTGTTTCTCACTCCAACCACAAAGCGTGCGCAGCAAGAGTCTTGGCACAGCAGAACACTTCCCTTGGCATACCCTTTGCAGCCTCACTCCAAACGGGACTCTACGCTTCATCCATCCCCTGACTCCATACTAGCACCAACGGGCTGCTAAAGCGTTTCGCAGAAAACACCAAAGAACCTGTTTCTCACTCCAACCACAAAGCGTGCGCAGCACGAGTCTTGGCACAGCAGAACACTTCCCTTGGCATGCCCTTTGCAGCCTCACTCCAAACGGGGCTCTCCGCTTCATCCATCCCCTGACTCCATACTAGCACCAACGGGCTGCTAAAGCGTTTCGCAGAAAACACCAAGGAACCTGTTTCTCACTCCAACCACAAAGCGTGCGCAGCACGAGTCTTGGCACAGCAGAACACTTCCCTTGGCATTCGCTTTGCAGCCTCACTCCAAACGGGGCTCTCCGCTTCATCCATCCCCTGACTCCATACTAGCACCAACGGGCTGCTGAAGCGTTTCGCAGAAAACACCAAGGAACCTGTTTCTCACTCCAACCACAAAGCGTGCGCAGCACGAGTTTGGCACAGCAGAACACTTCCCTTGGCATGCGCTTTGCAGCCTCACTCCAAACGGGGCTCTCCGCTTCATCCATCCCCTGACTCCATACTAGCACCAACGGGCTCCTAAAGCGTTTCGCAGTAAGCACCAAGGAACCTGTTTCTCACTCCAACCACAAAGCGTGCGCAGCACGAGTCTTGGCACAGCAGAACACTTCCCTTGGCATGACCTTTGCAGCCTCACTCCAAACGGGGCTCTCCGCTTCATCCATCCCCTAATTCCATACTGGCACCAACAGGCTCCTAAAGCGTTTCGCAGAAAGCACCAAAGAACCTGTTTCTCACTCCAACCACAAAGCGTGCGCAGCACGAGTCTTGGCACAGCAGAACACTTCCCTTGGCATGCCCTTTGCAGCCTCACTCCAAACGGGGCTCTCCGCTTCATCCATCCCCTGACTCCATACTAGCACCAACGGGCTGCTAAAGCGTTTCGCAGAAAACACCAAAGAACCTGTTTCTCACTCCAACCACAAAGCGTGCGCAGCACGAGTCTTGGCACAGCAGAACACTTCCCTTGGCATTCGCTTTGCAGCCTCACTCCAAACGGGGCTCTCCGCTTCATCCATCCCCTGACTCCATACTAGCACCAACGGGCTGCTGAAGCGTTTCGCAGAAAACACCAAAGAACCTGTTTCTCACTCCAACCACAAAGCGTGCGCAGCACGAGTCTTGGCACAGCAGAACACTTCCCTTGGCATGCCCTTTGCAGTCTCACTCCAAACGGGGCTCTCCGCTTCATCCATCCCCTAACTCCATACTAGCACCAACGCGCTGCTAAAGCGTTTCGCAGAAAACACCAAAGAACCTGTTTCTCACTCCAACCACAAAGCGTGCGCAGCACGAGTCTTGGCACAGCAGAACACTTCTCTTGGCATACCCTTTGCAGCCTCACTCCAAACGGGGCTCTCCGCTTCATCCATCCCCTAATTCCATATTAGCACCAACGTGCTGCTAAAGCGTTTCGCAGAAAACACCAAAGAACCTGTTTCTCACTCCAACCACAAAGCGTGCGCAGCACGAGTCTTGGCACAGCAGAACACTTCCCTTGGCATGCCCTTTGCAGCCTCACTCCAAACGGGGCTCTCCGCTTCATCCATCCCCTGACTCCATACTAGCACCAACAGGCTGCTAAAGCGTTTCGCAGGAAACACCAAGGAACCTGCTTCTCACTCCAACCACAAAGCATGCGCAGCACGAGTCTTGGCACAGCAGAACACTTCCCTTGGCATGCCCTTTGCAGCCTCACTCCAAACGGGGCTCTCCTCTTCATCCATCCCCTAATTCCATACTGGCACCAACGGGCTGCTAAAGCGTTTCGCAGAAAACACCAAAGAACCTGTTTCTCACTCCAACCACAAAGCGTGCGCAGCACGAGTCTTGGCACAGCAGAACACTTCCCTTGGCATGCCCTTTGCAGCCTCACTCCAAACGGGGCTCTCCGCTTCATCCATCCCCTAATTCCATACTGGCACCAACGGCCTGCTAAAGCGTTTCGAGAAAACACCAAAGAACCTGTTTCTCACTCCCACCACAAAGCGTGCGCAGCACGAGTCTTGGCACAGCAGAACACTTCCCTTGGCATGCCCTTTGCAGCCTCACTCCAAACGGGGCTCTCCGCTTCATCCATCCCCTGACTCCATACTAGCACCAACGTGCTGCTAAAGCGTTTGGCAGAAAACACCAAAGAACCTGTTTCTCACTCCAACCACAAAGCGTGCGCAGCACGAGTCTTGGCACAGCAGAACACTTCCCTTGGCATGCCCTTTGCAGCCTCACTCCAAACGGGGCTCTCCGCTTCATCCATCCCCTGACTCCATACTAGCACCAACGGGCTGCTAAAGCGTTTCGCAGAAAACACCAAAGAACCTGTTTCTCACTCCAACCACAAAGCGTGCGCAGCACGAGTCTTGGCATAGCAGAACACTTCCCTTGGCATACCCTTTGCAGCCTCACTCCAAACGGGACTCTACGCTTCATCCATCCCCTGACTCCATACTAGCACCAACGGGCTGCTAAAGCGTTTCGCAGAAAACACCAAAGAACCTGTTTCTCACTCCAACCACAAAGCGTGCGCAGCACGAGTCTTGGCACAGCAGAACACTTCCCTTGGCATGCCCTTTGCAGCCTCACTCCAAACGGGGCTCTCCGCTTCATCCATCCCCTGACTCCATACTAGCACCAACGGGCTGCTAAAGCGTTTCGCAGAAAACACCAAGGAACCTGTTTCTCACTCCAACCACAAAGCGTGCGCAGCACGAGTCTTGGCACAGCAGAACACTTC
The DNA here is from genome assembly GCF_059628265.1 of Tinamus guttatus. Classification (NCBI taxonomy): domain Eukaryota; kingdom Metazoa; phylum Chordata; class Aves; order Tinamiformes; family Tinamidae; genus Tinamus; species Tinamus guttatus. The sequence goes on along the minus strand of NW_028289901.1, from coordinate 8,185 downwards.
CCTTGGCATTCGCTTTGCAGCCTCACTCCAAACGGGGCTCTCCGCTTCATCCATCCCCTGACTCCATACTAGCACCAACAGGCTGCTGAAGCGTTTCGCAGAAAACACCAAGGAACCTGTTTCTCACTCCAACCACAAAGCGTGCGCAGCACGAGTTTGGCACAGCAGAACACTTCCCTTGGCATGCCCTTTGCAGCCTCACTCCAAACGGGGCTCTCCGCTTCATCCATCCCCTGACTCCATACTAGCACCAACGGGCTCCTAAAGCGTTTCGCAGTAAGCACCAAGGAACCTGTTTCTCACTCCAACCACAAAGCGTGCGCAGCACGAGTCTTGGCACAGCAGAACACTTCTCTTGGCATACCCTTTGCAGCCTCACTCCAAACGGGGCTCTCCGCTTCATCCATCCCCTGACTCCATACTAGCACCAACGCGCTGCTAAAGCGTTTCGCAGAAAACACCAAAGAACCTGTTTCTCACTCCAACCACAAAGCGTGCGCAGCACGAGTCTTGGCACAGCAGAACACTTCTCTTGGCATGCCCTTTGCAGCCTCACTCCAAACGGGGCTCTCCGCTTCATCCATCCCCTGACTCCATACTAGCACCAACAGGCTCCTAAAGCGTTTCGCAGAAAGCACCAAAGAACCTGTTTCTCACTCCAACCACAAAGCGTGCGCAGCACGAGTCTTGGCACAGCAGAACACTTCTCTTGGCATGACCTTTGCAGCCTCACTCCAAACGGGGCTCTCCGCTTCATCCATCCCCTGACTCCATACTAGCACCAACGGGCTGCTAAAGCGTTTCGCAGAAAACACCAAAGAACCTGTTTCTCACTCCAACCACAAAGCGTGCGCAGCACGAGTCTTGGCATAGCAGAACACTTCCCTTGGCATACCCTTTGCAGCCTCACTCCAAACGGGACTCTACGCTTCATCCATCCCCTGACTCCATACTAGCACCAACGGGCTGCTAAAGCGTTTCGCAGAAAACACCAAAGAACCTGTTTCTCACTCCAACCACAAAGCGTGCGCAGCACGAGTCTTGGCACAGCAGAACACTTCCCTTGGCATGCCCTTTGCAGCCTCACTCCAAACGGGGCTCTCCGCTTCATCCATCCCCTGACTCCATACTAGCACCAACGGGCTGCTAAAGCGTTTCGCAGAAAACACCAAGGAACCTGTTTCTCACTCCAACCACAAAGCGTGCGCAGCACGAGTCTTGGCACAGCAGAACACTTCCCTTGGAATACCCTTTGCAGCCTCACTCCAAACGGGGCTCTCCGCTTCATCCATCCCCTGACTCCATACTAGCACCAACGGGCTGCTGAAGCGTTTCGCAGAAAACACCAAGGAACCTGTTTCTCACTCCAACCACAAAGCGTGCGCAGCACGAGTTTGGCACAGCAGAACACTTCCCTTGGCATGCGCTTTGCAGCCTCACTCCAAACGGGGCTCTCCGCTTCATCCATCCCCTGACTCCATACTAGCACCAACGGGCTCCTAAAGCGTTTCGCAGTAAGCACCAAGGAACCTGTTTCTCACTCCAACCACAAAGCGTGCGCAGCACGAGTCTTGGCACAGCAGAACACTTCCCTTGGCATGCCCTTTGCAGCCTCACTCCAAACGGGGCTCTCCGCTTCATCCATCCCCTAATTCCATACTGGCACCAACAGGCTCCTAAAGCGTTTCGCAGAAAGCACCAAAGAACCAGTTTCTCACTCCAACCACAAAGCGTGCGCAGCACGAGTCTTGGCACAGCAGAACACTTCCCTTGGCATGCCCTTTGCAGCCTCACTCCAAACGGGGCTCTCCGCTTCATCCATCCCCTGACTCCATACTAGCACCAACGCGCTGCTAAAGCGTTTCGCAGAAAACACCAAAGAACCTGTTTCTCACTCCAACCAAAAAGCGTGCGCAGCACGAGTCTTGGCACAGCAGAACACTTCCCTTGGCATGCCCTTTGCAGCCTCACTCCAAACGGGGCTCTCCGCTTCATCCATCCCCTGACTCCATACTAGCACCAACAGGCTGCTAAAGCCTTTCGCAGAAAACACCAAGGAACGTGCTTCTCACTCCAACCACAAAGCGTGCGCAGCACGAGTCTTGGCATAGCAGAACACTTCCCTTGGCATGCCCTTTGCAGCCTCACTCCAAACGGGGCTCTCCGCTTCATCCATCCCCTAATTCCATACTGGCACCAACGGACTGCTAAAGCGTTTCGCAGAAAACACCAAAGAACCTGTTTCTCACTCCAACCACAAAGCGTGCGCAGCACGAGTCTTGGCACAGCAGAACACTTCCCTTGGCATGCCCTTTGCAGCCTCACTCCAAACGGGGCTCTCCGCTTCATCCATCCCCTAACTCCATACTAGCACCAACAGGCTCCTAAAGCGTTTCGCAGAAAGCACCAAAGAACCTGTTTCTCACTCCAACCACAAAGCGTGCGCAGCACGAGTCTTGGCACAGCAGAACACTTCTCTTGGCATACCCTTTGCAGCCTCACTCCAAACGGGGCTCTCCGCTTCATCCATCCCCTAATTCCATATTAGCACCAACGTGCTGCTAAAGCGTTTCGCAGAAAACACCAAAGAACCTGTTTCTCACTCCAACCACAAAGCGTGCGCAGCACGAGTCTTGGCACAGCAGAACACTTCCCTTGGCATGCCCTTTGCAGCCTCACTCCAAACGGGGCTCTCCGCTTCATCCATCCCCTGACTCCATACTAGCACCAACGGGCTGCTAAAGCGTTTCGCAGAAAACACCAAAGAACCTGTTTCTCACTCCAACCACAAAGCATGCGCAGCACGAGTCTTGGCACAGCAGAACACTTCCCTTGGCATGCCCTTTGCAGCCTCACTCCAAACGGGGCTCTCCTCTTCATCCATCCCCTAATTCCATACTGGCACCAACGGGCTGCTAAAGCGTTTCGCAGAAAACACCAAAGAACCTGTTTCTCACTCCAACCACAAAGCGTGCGCAGCACGAGTCTTGGCACAGCAGAACACTTCCCTTGGCATGCCCTTTGCAGCCTCACTCCAAACGGGGCTCTCCTCTTCATCCATCCCCTAATTCCATACTGGCACCAACGGGCTGCTAAAGCGTTTCGCAGAAAACACCAAAGAACCTGTTTCTCACTCCAACCACAAAGCGTGCGCAGCACGAGTCTTGGCACAGCAGAACACTTCCCTTGGCATGCCCTTTGCAGCCTCACTCCAAATGGGGCTCTCCGCTTCATCCATCCCCTGACTCCATACTAGCACCAACAGGCTCCTAAAGTGTTTCGCAGAAAGCACCAAAGAACCTGTTTCTCACTCCAACCACAAAGCGTGCGCAGCACGAGTCTTGGCACAGCAGAACACTTCTCTTGGCATACCCTTTGCAGCCTCACTCCAAACGGGGCTCTCCGCTTCATCCATCACCTGACTCCATACTAGCACCAACGCGCTGCTAAAGCGTTTCGCAGAAAACACCAAAGAACCTGTTTCTCACTCCAACCACAAAGCGTGCGCAGCACGAGTCTTGGCACAACAGAACACTTCCCTTGGCATGACCTTTGCAGCCTCACTCCAAACGGGGCTCTCCGCTTCATCCATCCCCTAATTCCATACTAGCACCAACGGGCTGCTAAAGCGTTTCGCAGAAAACACCAAAAAACCTGTTTCTCACTCCAACCACAAAGCGTGCGCAGCACGAGTCTTGGCACAGCAGAACACTTCCCTTGGCATGCCCTTTGCAGCCTCACTCCAAACGGGGCTCTCCGCTTCATCCATCCCCTGACTCCATACTAGCACCAACGGGCTGCTAAAGCGTTTCGCAGAAAACACCAAAGAACCTGTTTCTCACTCCAACCACAAAGCGTGCGCAGCACGAGTCTTGGCACAGCAGAACACTTCCCTTGGCATGCCCTTTGCAGCCTCACTCCAAACGGGGCTCTCCGCTTCATCCATCCCCTGACTCCATACTAGCACCAACGGGCTGCTAAAGCGTTTCGCAGAAAACACCTAGGAATCTGTTTCTCACTCCAACCACAAAGCATGCGCAGCACGAGTCTTGGCACAGCAGAACACTTCCCTTGGCATGCCCTTTGCAGCCTCACTCCAAACGGGGCTCTCCGCTTCATCCATCCCCTGACTCCATACTAGCACCAACGGGCTGCTAAAGCGTTTCGCAGAAAACACCAAGGAACCTGTTTCTCACTCCAACCACAAAGCGTGCGCAGCACGAGTCTTGGCACAGCAAAACACTTCCCTTGGCATGCGCTTTGCAGTCTCACTCCAAACGGGGCTCTCCGCTTCATCCATCCCCTGACTCCATACTAGCACCAACGGGCTGCTAAAGTGTTTCGCAGAAAACACCAAAGAACCTGTTTCTCACTCCAACCAAAAAGCGTGCGCAGCACGAGTCTTGGCACAGCAGAACACTTCCCTTGGCATGCCCTTTGCAGCCTCACTCCAAACGGGGCTCTCCGCTTCATCCATCCCCTGACTCCATACTAGCACCAACGGCCTGCTAAAGCGTTTCGCAGAAAACACCAAGGAATCTGTTTCTAACTCCAACCACAAAGCGTGTGCAGCACGAGTCTTGGCACAGCAGAACACTTCCCTTGGCATGCCCTTTGCAGCCTCACTCCAAACAAGGCTCTCCGCTTCATCCATCCCCTAACTCCATACTAGCACCAACAGGCTGCTAAACCGTTTCGCAGAAAACACCAAAGAACCTGTTTCTCACTCCAACCAAAAAGCGTGCGCAGCACGAGTCTTGGCACAGCAGAACACTTCCCTTGGCATGCCCTTTGCAGCCTCACTCCAAACGGGGCTCTCCGCTTCATCCATCCCCTAACTCCATACTAGCACCAACAGGCTCCTAAAGCGTTTCACAGAAAGCACCAAAGAACCTGTTTCTCACTCCAACCACAAAGCGTGCGCAGCACGAGTCTTGGCACAGCAGAACACTTCTCTTGGCATACCCTTTGCAGCCTCACTCCAAACGGGGCTCTCCGCTTCATCCATCCCCTGACTCCATACTAGCACCAACGGGCTGCTAAAGCGTTTCGCAGAAAACACCAAAGAACCTGTTTCTCACTGAAACCACAAAGCGTGCGCAGCACGAGTCTTGGCACAGCAGAACACTTCCCTTGGCATGCCCTTTGCAGCCTCACTCCAAACGGGGCTCTCCGCTTCATCCATCCCCTGACTCCATACTAGCACCAACGGCCTGCTAAAGCGTTTCGCAGAAAACACCAAGGAATCTGTTTCTAACTCCAACCACAAAGCGTGTGCAGCACGAGTCTTGGCACAGCAGAACACTTCCCTTGGCATGCCCTTTGCAGCCTCACTCCAAACGGGGCTCTCCTTTTCATCCATCCCCTGACTCCATACTAGCACCAACGGGCTGCTAAAGCGTTTCGCAGAAAACACCAAGGAACCTTTTTCTCACTCCAACCACAAAGCGTGCGCAGCACGAGTCTTGGCACAGCAGAACACTTCCCTTGGCATGCCCTTTGCAGCCTCACTCCAAACGGGGCTCTCCGCTTCATCCATCCCCTGACTCCATACTAGCACCAACGGCCTGCTAAAGCGTTTCGCAGAAAACACCAAGGAATCTGTTTCTAACTCCAACCACAAAGCGTGTGCAGCACGAGTCTTGGCACAGCAGAACACTTCCCTTGGCATGCCCTTTGCAGCCTCACTCCAAACGGGGCTCTCCTTTTCATCCATCCCCTAACTCCATACTAGCACCAACAGGCTGCTAAAGCGTTTCGCAGAAAACACCAAGGAACCTGCTTCTCACTCCAACCACAAAGCGTGCGCAGCACGAGTCTTGGCACAGCAGAACACTTCCCTTGGCATGCCCTTTGCAGCCTCACTCCAAACGGGGCTCTCCGCTTCATCTATCCCCTAACTCCATACTAGCACCAACAGGCTCCTAAAGCGTTTCGCAGAAAGCACCAAAGAACCTGTTTCTCACTCCAACCACAAAGCGTGCGCAGCACGAGTCTTGGCACAGCAGAACACTTCTCTTGGCATACCCTTTGCAGCCTCACTCCAAACGGGGCTCTCCGCTTCATCCATCCCCTAATTCCATACTAGCACCAGCGCGCTGCTAAAGCGTTTCGCAGAAAATACCAAAGAAGCTGTTTCTCACTCCAACCACAAAGCGTGCGCAGCACGAGTCTTGGCACAGCAGAACACTTCCCTTGGCATGCCCTTTGCAGCCTCACTCCAAACGGGGCTCTTCTCTTCATCCATCCCCTAATTCCATACTGGCACCAACGGGCTGCTGAAGCGTTTCGCAGAAAGCACCAAGGAACCTGTTTCTCACTCCAACCACAAAGCGTGCGCAGCACGAGTCTTGGCACAGCAGAACACTTCCCTTGGCATGCCCTTTGCAGCCTCACTCCAAACGGGGCTCTCCGCTTCATCCATTCCCTGACTCCATACTAGCACCAACGGGCTGCTAAAGCGTTTCGCAGAAAACACCAAAGAACCTGTTTCTCACTCCAACCACAAAGCGTGCGCAGCACGAGTCTTGGCACAGCAGAACACTTCCCTTGGCATGCCCTTTGCAGCCTCACTCCAAACGGGGCTCTCCGCTTCATCCATCCCCTGACTCCATACTAGCACCAACAGGCTCCTAAAGCGTTTCGCAGAAAGCACCAAAGAACCTGTTTCTCACTCCAACCACAAAGCGTGCGCAGCACGAGTCTTGGCACAGCAGAACACTTCCCTTGGCATACCCTTTGCAGCCTCACTCCAAACGGGGCTCTACGCTTCATCCATCCCCTGACTCCATACTAGCACCAGCTCGCTGCTAAAGCGTTTCGCAGAAAATACCAAAGAACCTGTTTCTCACTCCAACCACAAACCGTGCGCAGCACGAGTCTTGGCACAGCAGAACACTTCCCTTGGCATGCCCTTTGCAGCCTCACTCCAAACGGGGCTCTCCTCTTCATCCATCCCCTAATTCCATACTGGCACCAACGGGATGCTGAAGCGTTTCGCAGAAAACACCAAAGAACCTGTTTCTCACTCCAACCACAAAGCGTGCGCAGCACGAGTCTTGGCACAGCAGAACACTTCCCTTGGCATGCGCTTTGCAGCCTCACTCCAAACGGGGCTCTCCGCTTCATCCATCCCCTGACTCCATACTAGCACCAACGGCCTGCTAAAGCGTTTCGCAGAAAGCACCAAAGAACCTGTTTCTCACTCCAACCACAAAGCGTGCGCAGCACGAGTCTTGGCACAGCAGAACACTTCTCTTGGCATAACCTTTGCAGCCTCACTCCAAACGGGGCTCTCCGCTTCATCCATCCCCTGACTCCATACTAGCACCAACGCGCTGCTAAAGCGTTTCGCAGAAAACACCAAAGAACCTGTTTCTCACTCCAACCACAAAGCGTGCGCAGCACGAGTCTTGGCACAGCAGAACACTTCCCTTGGCATGCCCTTTGCAGCCTCACTCCAAACGGGGCTCTCCGCTTCATCCATCCCCTAATTCCATACTAGCACCAACGGCCTGCTAAAGCGTTTCGCAGAAAGCACCAAAGAACCTGTTTCTCACTCCAACCACAAAGCGTGCGCAGCACGAGTCTTGGCACAGCAGAACACTTCCCTTGGCATACCCTTTGCAGCCTCACTCCAAACGGGACTCTACGCTTCATCCATCCCCTGACTCCATACTAGCACCAACGGGCTGCTGAAGCGTTTCGCAGAAAACACCAAGGAACCTGTTTCTCACTCCAACCACAAAGCGTGCGCAGCACGAGTTTGGCACAGCAGAACACTTCCCTTGGCATGCGCTTTGCAGCCTCACTCCAAACGGGGCTCTCCGCTTCATCCATCCCCTGACTCCATACTAGCACCAACGGGCTCCTAAAGCGTTTCGCAGTAAGCACCAAGGAACCTGTTTCTCACTCCAACCACAAAGCGTGCGCAGCACGAGTCTTGGCACAGCAGAACACTTCCCTTGGCATGCCCTTTGCAGCCTCACTCCAAACGGGGCTCTCCGCTTCATCCATGCCCTAATTCCATACTGGCACCAACAGGCTCCTAAAGCGTTTCGCAGAAAGCACCAAAGAACCAGTTTCTCACTCCAACCACAAAGCGTGCGCAGCACGAGTCTTGGCACAGCAGAACACTTCCCTTGGCATGCCCTTTGCAGCCTCACTCCAAACGGGGCTCTCCGCT
>NW_028289900.1:0-42399 GCF_059628265.1 Tinamus guttatus | reverse complement strand
ATTCCCCAGGTGCTTTAAAATCAGCTTTTTGACCTAAGGCTCCACTTTACTACACAGCATTAACAGCACAAGACTGTAACGTTGCACATGTTTTTAAGTAGCAAGTCAGGATGGAAAGCCCAAAGTGCTGATAAACCCACTCTGAAAGCAGCAGAGCATTTTGCACTTGTTTACCATTTCTTTGCACAATGGGTAAGTATAAAGTGACAAGCGGGGCAAGGGAAGCGATTTGTTAAGTCATCCCTGTGCTAGATCGCCCTGCACAACCGCCTGCGTTTCCAGAGACGCTCCGGAGCGCTCCGGGGCGGGCTGAAAGGCGGCGTTTTGCAGCGTTCGGAACGCGAAGAGCAGCTGTTCCCCCGGCAGGCGCCCCGCGCTGCTCCCGCCCGCGGGTCTCGGGCTTTCGGCCTGTTCGCCGGGCTCGCGCCGGCAGCGCCGGGCAGAGCCGCCCCGGCGGCGGGCGGGCCGCGGCGGGGCCGGGGCGGAGCGCGGGCCGGAAGGGCGGGCGGGCGCGCGCGGCGCGGCGGGGGGGGGCGGCGCCGGGGGGCGGGGCCTGCGCGCTCCGCGGCCGGTATCGGCGGCAGCGGCGGCTCCGGGGGCAGCGGCGCGACGGGAAGAGCCCCCCAGGCCGCCCCCGCTTCTCCCTCCGCGCGCGCGCGCCGCCGGCGACAGGCCCCGCCCCCTACGGATCGCCGGAGGGCACCGGCCCGCACCGGCTCTTTCCCCCCAGCCCTCCGCCCCGGGCCTTACCTCAAAGCGGCCCCGCGCCGCGGTCGGGCCCTCCCGCGCCCCGGGTGGGAGGAGAGGCGGGGGGGGGGGGAGCTGGGCTCGCGCCGCCCCGCGAGGGGGCCCCGCACCGCTGCAACCGGCGGCGGGAGCGGGGGCGGCGCGGCGGGGCGGGCCGGGGGGGCGGGGGTGGGATGGAGTAACCGTCGCTCGGCGGGCGCCGCGGAACGCTCCCCGCTTCTCTGTTCCCCGGGAAATCCCGCCCCTCCCCGCGCGCCTCGGGGGGGGTGGGCGCCCCCCGCGCGCCCATTGGCCGCGCAGCGCGCCCGTCGGCAGGAGGGCCAATGGGCGCCGAGCGCCCGCCCCACTCGCCCGTTCCTATTGGCCGGAGAGCCCAGGAAGGGGATGTGGGGAGGAAGGGAGGGAGGGAGGGGGAGGAGGGGGGGAGAACGCTGAAGAAAAATGTCCGTAGAAGCAGTGGCCCCGCCCTCTGCCCGCCCCCTTAGGCGCCCCATTGGCCACCGCCTCCCGGCCCCGGCCAATCAGCGTGCGGCGAGCGCGCCCGTGACGGCGTCGTGGCCCCGCCCATACGCCGCGGCCCCGCCCCCCTCCGGGGAGCCCTTTTGTGGCATGTTTACGTGGGGGGGGGGGAAGGAGGGGGCGCCGCGGGAGGGGCGCCCCACCCCCCCGCGCACGGGGCGCTACGGGAGGGAGCGGGGCCGGGGCAGGGCGCGCGGCGGCGCTGCCTTTTGTCCCCGGAGCCGCGGCACTTCCGGGATGGCAGCGCCCCACGTGGGGCGGATCGGTTACACGTGTGGGGAGGGGAGGGGGGCGGGGGGCGCGCGCGCTCGGAGGCGCGCGCGCGCCGCGGGGGGGCGTGGCCAGCGCGCCCGCCAATGGGCAGCGGGAAGAGCTCCCCCCCTCACCACCCCCCACGCCGGGCGCGGCGCCAGGGCCGCCGGGGGCGGGGCCACGCGAGCGGCAGCCAATGGTGGCGAGGGGCGGGGCCGGCGCGGGGCCGCCCCGGCCGTGCCGTAAGGGAACGGGGGGGGCGGCGGGGCCGCGCGCGCGGCGGCGCCGGGGAGGCCCAGCCCGCAGCCTCCCGCCCCCCCCCGCCCCGCCACGATCCCCTCCTCGGTCCCTCCTTCCAGCCTCCCCAGCAGCGGCGCGGGGATTGTGGGAGGAGGAGGCGGGGGCCGGGCCGGCAGCTCCATGTTTGCGCGGGGCGGCGGGAAGAGAAGGGGGGGGCGGATCAGCTGGGCGCCGCTCTCCCCCGCCTCCACCCGCGGCCGTTAGCGCGACCGTTGGCGGAGCCGTTAGCGCGGCCGCGGCGGAGCGAGCGGGGAGCCGAGGCCGGCGCGGCCCGCCCGCCCCCGTGGGCCCAACAAGTTCCCCGCGCGGCGGGCGGGAGCGGGCCCCGCCGTGCCCCGTCCCCGGGCCGTTCCCCGGCGCCCCGGCCTGTCCCGCGCCGCCGCCGCGGTGCTGGGCAGGGCGGCGGGCGGGCGGCGGGGGCCGCAGCTGTTACATACCCTCGGCGCGCGGCGCGGCGTCCTCGACGGCGGGCGCCTCCCCCCGCGCCGCATTGGCCCGGCCGCGCCGCTCGTCACGGCGCGGGGCCGCCCCCGCCGCCGGCCCCGCCCCTCGCCCCGCCCCCTGCGCGAGGCGGCCCCGCCCCCTGCGTGAGGCGAGGGCCGCGCTAACCCGCCCCGCTCCGCGGCCAGGCCGCGGCTCCTGCCCCCGAGTGCCCCCCGTCCGCCCAACGGTTGCATTTTACCACAAAAAAACCACCCCCCTTCCCGCACACACCGGCCGCCGAGGACACAACAGACACAAGTGAGCGCATGGCGACTCCTTCCCTTTAATCGGGGCCACCGCCGCGACACGGGCAGCCCCCGCGGCACCGTTAGAGGGGATTTGCTTCAGATTCCCACGGGAGCAGCTCCAGACTCCACGTCCCAGCCTGCTGCTCGGGGTTGGGACCGCCGGGAAACGGGACAACCGCCCCAAAACACCAGCGACACCAGTGTCTCACTGCGGGAGAGCAGGCAGGAACGGCAACGAGTGTTTCTTGGGTCACGTTAATGTTAAATACAAAACAAAAGTAAAAAAAAAAAAAACAAAAACCCTTCCGGATTATAAAAAAATAAGAATATACACATTCAAAGAGCTTATTACAGTATAAAATTAGGGCAGCTGGGGCAGGAGCTGGCAGCAAAGGGGGAGGCCGGGGCGGGCGATGCTCCCGCTCCGCTTTGTGCCCGGCTGTGACTCGGGAAAGCCACCGCAGCAGCGGGACGGAGCCCGGAATGCCGTGGCTCCGGCACGAGAGGAGCTGCTTGAGCACTGCGTCCCCAACACCGCTGGCACTGAGCAGTCCCGAGCCTGACTTCAGATGGTCCCACCAAAAAAAAGAAAAAGAAAAAAAAGAAAAAAAACGGGAGGGAAAAACCAAGGAGCTGCAGCCTCCGCGCCCGTCTCGAGTAAGGCACAGTCCGTGGCGAGGCGGGCGGCGCGGTCAGCGTGCCGGCGCCGGCAGCAGCCCCTGGCGCTGCGCGTGCTCCAGGATGGCGGCGTAGCAGAAGTGGTACTGCTCGGGCGTCTGGATGCTGAAGGCGCGCTGCGTGCGCATGCGCGCCACCGTCTGCTGCACGTCCAGCGTGCCCACGTCCTGCAGCTGCGACAGGCAGATGTCCAGCGCGCAGAAGGTCCCTGCGTGTGGACGGGAAGGTCAGAGCTGCGGGGGGACACGCGAGGCCGGCGCGGCGGGGACGCTCCACGTACCTGTCCTGCCGATGCCGGCGCTGCAGTGCACCACGACCGGGGGGCCCCCGGGGTGGCCCTTGAAGCGGGGGCCCAGCGCGCTGGCGGCCACGCGCTGCTGCTGCTTCACGGCACCCAGGAAGTCGATGAGGGTGGCGGCGGACGAGGGGACGCCGTAATCCGGCCAGCTCAGGTACTGGAAGTGCGACACGAGGCGCCGCTCCCGGCTCTGCGGCGGCCACAGCGTTAGCTCCTTCCCCCCATTGCCCCGAGCCCCCTTGATCTCACGAGAGCGCTGGGTGCCCCCTGGCACCCTCACGGCGCGACAGCTCCCACCTCCGAACTGTGGAGCTCCAGGACGGTCTTCTTGTAATGGTTCAGGTTCTCCACGCCCAGGTTGGTGATGGTGAGCGCCCCGTAGCGCACCTGAAAATCCTTCTCCAGAGGCCAGTACTGGCCACACTTCCTCCGGCCGCCCTCCTCCAGCCTGTGAGCAAGGGGAGGGTGAGCGGGAGTGCCGGGAAGACCTGGGACCGCTGCCCAGGGAGACGCAGGGCTTCGGAGCACCACGGAGCCCTCGCGCGCGCTCCTGGGACACTCACCGCGTTGTCATGACGATCACCAGGACGTTTTGCTCCCACACCATGCGCCAGAAGTCCCCGTAGGTGTTTTCCAGCGGCCCTGCGGGGGGAGCACGGCCGTGAGGACGGGGAGGCCCCCGCGGTGCCCCGAAGGTTGCTGCACTGCGTCCAAGCGCGCCTGTACCTTGCGTGCCGATGTAGGCATTCCTCTGCTTGTAGCCGTCCATGAAGCTTGCGTTGATGTAGTCCGTCAGCTGCAGGGGAAGACACACTCGCATGAGTCCTCCGTGGCACTGGCACGGGCACCGCGGCACCGACCCGCAGGGCCCGCTCACCTCCGGGCGGCTGTAGGGCTTGGCCAGCTTCACGCGCGTCTGGTCCAGGCAGGGCACATCCCCGTAGCGGTTCTTCTCCTGGTTGTGGGGCGCCCTGGCAGAGCAGGAGAAGCTCAGCACAGTGGCAGGGAGCTTTTCCAGGCGCCCGCAGGCCGCGCTTTGCTGCCATCACGTGGCTGCAGGCTCGGGAAGCGGAGCTGCCGTGCCCGTATCCCGAAGGCGAGCGCCGCCGCACGTCCCCCTATCCCGCTCCTTCCCCGCGGCGCTTACAGCGAGCACACGAAGGTCCCGGCCGGACTCCTGCGCCGGATGTCTTCATACTCCTCGTAGATGCCGCGCTTCTGCTTGTGGGTGACGTGGTCCAGCAGCTCCTGGACGGTGATGGATTTGGGCCCCGGGACATGGACAGAGCCGTTGTCTTTCGGGGGTGCCAACGGTACCAAGATGAGCTCATCGAGGGGGTCGGGGTGGCCGTTCTGCTGGGGCAGGAAGCGGCAGTTCCAGCTCAGAGGGTCCAGCTTGAGGGAGCCACCGAGGTATTCGGGGAGACACTCCCGGGGCAGGTGCTCCTTCAGCTCGGACATCTTCACCATCTGCACCTGCAGAGGGGAGCAGAGGGGACGGGCTGAGCGGCGAGCCCAGGGAAACGCAAGGAAGGACGAGGCACCGGGATGCGAACGGTCCGCCTAGGAAGCGGAGTGGTCCAGGACTCACCCGTTCCCGCAGCTTCTCCTTGAGCAGGAGGCTGATGATGGAGTAGGGCACGCGGAACCACATGGGCGCTCCCACGATGAAGACCTTCTTGAGCCGAGCCGGGAAGGCGCCCTGTGGGAGGCAACGGGAACGGGGTGGGATGCCCTCAGCTCACGCTATGGGCCAGCCCCTCTCTGGCTGTCCGCATGCTGCTGAAACACATCCCAGCCCAGCAAAGTGCCCGCTGTCCAGAGCTCCCAGAGCCAGGGATCCAGCTGCTGCAGACAGCTTGGTGCTTGACACCGCATGCCACAGCTGGAGGTGCCACATCCAAAGCATCTCCATGTCTCAAACATGCCACTATTTCTCTTCTGGAGAAGTGAGGAGGCACGAAATGCCAGGGCAATTAAGGAATAATTTGCATCCGTTTTCAGAGCACGCTGCCAGCTGCCAGGGGAGTTGGCAGTGGGACGAGCTCCGCACCCGGCCTCGCGCGCCCAGCGGGATCCCCCCAGCCCACACCTTGAGCAAGTTGAGGATCTTCTTGCTGAGGTCCAGCTCGAAGTTGGTGTACTGCGAGCCCGCCATGTCGTAGATGAACACGAGCCCGTTCCGCTGCGTCTCGAAACTGCCCATCGGGGAAGAGAGAGGAGGAGACGTTAGAGCACCCCGCGGAGCCCCTTCCCTCGGCTCGCTTATCCGCCCGGGAATCTCCTCCCACGCTTCCAGGAGGACACATGCACCCCGTGTGCGTCTTCACTTTCTCGAGCTGCTCTTCCCAGCCTGGCTCCCGGCTGCTACGTGTGCGAGTGCGGGGCAGCCCGGCACCGGGAACGGGCTGTCAGTGCTCCACGTTTTCGGCAGGGCTCGTGTCATGTCTCGGCTGAGCCTGCGTGCGGCTGCGGCTTTTCCCGGCGAACGAAGCGAGGGGAGGAGCGAGGCCACCCCTCTTTCTCCCCGTGAAGCCTTTCAAAGGGAATCAGCGCAGACCTCGACAAGCGGCGAGCTCGGCACAAAGGCCGGCGCTCCTGGCACCACCCGCCCCGCGCCAGCTCCTCAAAGGCAGCGGAAATCTCCCACGGTCAGGAATGCGGCTGCTTCGCGCCGCGCGGAGCCCAGCGCGCGCCGCCACGACCAGAGAGCACCTCGGAGCTGGGAACAGAGGGAGCCAGCACCACTGGGCTCCCCAGCGCCACTGAATGACACCCAGCTCCAACGCGGCACGAGCTTCCTCCTGGCCTATCCATCCCTCTCCAGCATGGACTCCTTCCCAGCAAGCCCCGTGCACTCCCGGCTGCATGCTCACCTCTCCACGGCACGGTCAAGCAGGTAAAAGAGTGCCTGGAGCACCACGTGCTGCACGCTCTTGCTGGGGTGGTGCAGCTTGGCCGTGAAGAGAGCGATGGAGGCTCCCGAGGGGTCCCGCACGCTCTGCGAGAAGCGGAGAGGTGAGCCGGGCACGGTGACAGCGGCACAGCATCCTGCGGCTCGAGGCCGCGCTCCACTGCCTACCAGGATGGTGAACTTCCCGCTGAGCAGCTCCGAGCGCAGCGGCTCCTCGTGCGGCTTCAGCTTCACAATGCCTTCCCTCAGGCGTGTCTCCTACGGGAGCAGGAGCGCCCGTTTGCAGGGGGACGGGAGCGAGCCGAGCACCCGCCAACGGGCATTGCCAGCCTCGGCTGCTCCCAAGCCCTCTTTTCCAGCAGGGAATTGGGAATATCCATCCCTGCAGAGCTGAGCGTCGCCATACCCGGTAGCAGTGGAAGAGCTCGATCGCCCGCAGCACGTCAAACTTGCGGGCCATCAGGAATTTGACGGCCACGTTCCAGGAGAGCGGGGACACATTGTACTGGCCCGTCCACTTGTTGATCTCTTCTAGGAACTGCTTGGTCGCCTGTTTGGGAGAGAGAGAGACACAACACGCGCCACGAGATAAGGAGCCAGGCCGGGCCTCGCGCGGGAGGCACAGCGGGAGACAAGACAGAGAGTTTCCCTGAGGTTGGAAGTGTCAGTGGAGCCGCAGAAGCCATTGCTGGAAGCATTGGCAGAGGGATAAACCATCTTAGGGTTGCAAGGAGACTTCCAGGTCCTGGGACGCCGCTGCATCCCAGCACTGTAGCAACCCCTGCACCACTCCAGGGGATCAGGAGTATTGGAGCCACCAACATGGATATCCCTGCATCTACACAAGGTGGTCAGGGCTGCTCCAACTGCACAGGCCAGTAAGGGAACTGGAATAAGTGTGGAAAATCCCAAGGAGATTATAGCACAGGCATAAGCACAACACCCGGAGCAAGAAGGGACGGCCACGGATGCAATTCCCAGGAAAGGACTAAACCTCCTTGCTGCTTTGACGGGTGCGTGTGCGCTTGCTCCGGCCTCATTGCAGCCCTCGGAAACACGGAGGTGGCGCCAGACCTTCCCCACGCTCCCGCAAATCCCTCTGCGGGAGCCACCCTGTCCCCGGAACAGCTGCTGACGGAGCGCGACAGCCCCTTCTCCCTCTGGCACGTCCTTCCCCGGCCCTTCTTTGGGAAGGGCTCCCAGTAGGTCCGAGGGTCCCCTTGCCCTGAGCCATGGCGGGGCAAACCCAGCAAATCTGGCATGTCCTGGGGGAGCAACGGATGCGCAGGCAGACAGTGACCTCAGGCGCCAGTTTCCTTCGGAAACGGCGCTAAAAAAAGCCCGTGTCCGATGGCAGAAGGGGAGAAGAGGAGTCAGCCCCAGGCCGATGACAAGAGGCACACGCACAAACGAGCCCAGCGAAGGCCCTTACCTACCGCCCCGTGGGAAGAAAGAAAATTCCGCTGTTTCGGCCTCAAAACTGGAGCCAGCCCCCACCTTGCTGCAGCGCCGCAGCCCCCGCTCCCCTTTGGGAACTATTAGCAGAAATATCCTGGCGTTTCCGGCGGCTGGCACAAGGCATGGAGACACCGGCAGAGGGGCTGGGCTTGCCCGTCCCCACGCGCGTTCCCTGCCATGAAGCAGCTCCCCCAGGAGCTGACGTCCGCAAGGGGCTTAGGGCTCCGGGCGGATGCTCGGCCACGGTGCAGCGCGGAGAAGAGGCTGGAATCGGGTCTGTGCCGGGAGATGCCAGGCTGGGACCTTCCCATAGGAAAAGGAAGGCCATCCTGCGGCCAGCCGGCAATGAGGGAGAGCCCGAACGCCGGGAACGGCGCCGGGGCCGCTGCTGCTGCTCGGGCTGCAGGCTCCGTGGCTGCCCGCAGGGCGGGGGCCGCTGCTTCCTCGCGTCGCTCCTCTGCTCGCGCTGAACCGAGCGGGCTCGGAGGAGCCAGAAACGGGCAGGAAAAGCCCCCCGCCACAACGCAGCGCCGCTCTCGGGTGCCCCGGGCGGCGCTCGGGTCCCTGCGGGCGCTGCCGGGCGGCTGCGCGCCCCGCGCCGGTACCGCCGTGCCGCGGGGTCGGCCCGGCTCGCAGCGGAGCCCCCCGGGGGGATCCCGACCTACCCGCTCTTCGTCGGCGCTCAGCTCCGCGGCCATGCTCGCTCCTGCGGGCCGGGCTAGGCGGGCGGCCCGCCGGGGCCCATGCCCGGCGCGGGGGGCGGCGGCCGCGGGGAAGGGATGAGGCAGGAAGCGGGGAGGCGGCGGGGGCGGCGGCAGGAAGCGCCCGCGGCCCCCTCCCCTGCGCGGCCGCCCCGCCGAGAGCCCGCGGACGGAGCGGAGGGAGGGAGGGAAGCAGGGAAGGGAGGGAAGCAGGGAAGGGAGGGAGGCGGGCCAGGAAGCCGCCGCCCCCGCCGCTTCTCCCGCCCGCGGCCGGCGCAGGGCCCCGCGGAGCCGCCTCCGCCGGGAGCGCCGCAGCGGGAGCCCGGGCGCTTGGCCCAGCCCTCCCCGCCGGCCCCGAGGACGGTTCGCGGAGGGCAGGGAAGAGCCGGCAGCGCAGCCGGCGAGCGAAACAGGCCCCGTCACCCACTGCGCTGGCCCCGGCGCCTTCCGCTTAACACTGCCTCTCCAAACACCCGCTCCCCTTTCCAGCGGGACTCCTAACGCAAATATTTATTCCTCCAAGCCAGCTCATGCTTTTATAAAAGGGAAAATATGCAGCCTCACCAGGAGCGGGGGGAAAACTGCAGCCACTTCCCTCCCAGCGCCATCGCTGGGAGCAGCAGCCCAAGGAAGCGCCCCTGCAGCCAGGTTTCAGCTCCTGCTGCCGTCTGCCCTTCGCTGGGCACCTTGAGCACGGGTGAAGGGCAGCACGGAGGCCAAAACAGGAGCTACAGTGTTCCCAAGCCGTGGCTATGCACAGATCTTGCATGGGGACAGTGACCCGCTGTTTAGGAAGCACTGGATGTGGCACAAGGATGGCCACAGCAAGCACGGGCTGCGCTGGCACACTCTCCTCAGGCAGTGCCATTTGTGACAGTCCCTGCTGCTATAATTAACAGTGGCTGGGGAGGCAGATGAGTACAAGCAGCCTACACACTTGGCAAAGAAACGAGTTTTTCTGGGAAAAATGGGGGAGTGAGGGCAGAATCTAAGTGCCCCCGTCTGTGTGTACAGCCTCTGCTGCTCTTGGGGTCGCCACGTGGTCCTTCCTTCCAGAGCCAAGGGGAGGCTTTTCCATGGAAGCAGCTACTTCCCGCCCCCTTCCATCTTCTCCTGCCACCTCTGGAGTGGTCCGGCTTTGCAAGAAGGGACTAGGACCTCTGGGAATGGCAATGCAAGGACGTTATCCATGATAAAACTGAGATGGGGAAACGCAGACCGGCTGGTTGCAGAGGGAGCCTGGGCCAGGATAAGAGACTGCACAGCAGATAAGGCCCAAAACACTGATGAGAATCCAACCTGAACAAACATTTCCTCTGTTTGTTAGCGCTAAAACCCTTTTCAATCCATATTTGTGAGACAGAGCAGGGATAGAGCCCAAGGTAGTAGGAAGATGTTCAAGGACTTAAATTTCTAAGAAACCTTTTATTTGGCACCATCAATGCTAACTCCAACAAGGAGCTCGTTCCTTTCTTCCCCTCCTGAGAAAAGGCCGGAGAGGGGAGCTCTGCGGGCATCCCGCACTAAGCTGCGCTTGGAGGCGGGGGCCATTTCCAGCGCAAGGAAATGGGGTTTCTTGGGAATGCAGGGGTGTGGAAAGCACAGCCTGCAGCTTGCAGAAGTCTGCTGCAAAGCAGTCATTAAAAAAAAAAAAAAAAAAAAAAAAAAGCCTGTTAGTAGAAGCAGACTGACCACAAAACTTTCATTGAAAAGGCTTCCGTGTAAACAGCTGGACCGAAGGCTGGAATGCCCCGAGCTTCCTGGCCTGGGGAAGAGCGTCTGTAGGAGGTGCTCAGGTGAGTAGCAGGGTCTGCATCTGCGAGGCCTGAGCACTGTTCCTGGGTAGCGACTCGCCAAAGGCTCTAACAGCAGCAGGGGCAGAAGCTAAATCAGGAACCCTGCAGTTTGGACAGATTATTCCTCCCCACAAGGGGCAACCGCCTTAAAGAACCAGACAATCCTGTTGAAGCCCCTCACCAAAGTGAGCATCCTACCAAAATAAAACAGAGAACAAAACTAAAACATTCCACTTTCAGGCCCTTTTAAACAAAGCCATCCAACAACTCCCTTGCTCCCAATGCTCAGGGAGCACAAGTGACAGTGGGGACACCAGGTAACTCCTCGCCCTCTCCTTACCCAGCCAGGTGTTACAATAACCTAATTCTCCATCTGGCTCCCGGCTTCATCCCGGCCCTTGGGAGAGTTTGCTGGCTGCAGAGTGGACAAGTGCTCCAGCTCGTACCGCCCGTTCCTCGCAGCCTCTTCAGCACTTGGGTGACTCTTCCCTGCTGCCAGCTCTTTGCTCCTCTTGTGCTCCATGATCTGCTGGAGCTGGTGCCCAGCGTAGTCCGGCTTGGCAGTGAGCAGGGTGGGAGGCACGTCGAGCCCCAGGATGTCAGGGAGCATGTAGGGCCGGAGCCAGCCCACGAGCGGGGTGCTGCCCGGCATGTAGTGGGTTTGCTTGTGATAGAAAAGGAGCCCATCAACCTGTGGAAAGGAGAGAGGCAGCAAATAAAGGACCAGAGCTGGAGCCTTTTGCAGGTGACAAGAGAAGGCCAAATGACAGCACTGCTTTTAGCTCACAGGCCAACCTACCGGCTGGAGCATTTTTTCCCCTCAAGCGGCACAATAAAGAAGACAGCAGAAACCTGCACAGTTCCCAGCCTCAAAAACCAGTGCGAGTTCTGCACAAGTCTGACGGCTGCTGGGTGGCCTTAGCCCACTGGAGGCAAGCGCTTTCAGGCAGATGACAGCATCAGTGTTTCCTGCCTGGTTGCTGTGATCCCATTCTTCAGAAAAGTCATCGGGTTTCCGAAGAAAGCAGCACACAAAAAGGCCATTTTAGTGGATTAAGATTATTCTAAATAATACATTTGGAAAGCAATTAGCCAGATTGTGTGACGCCAAGGAGCCCCAATCCCTACCACTGCTACGGCTCTTTCAGCTTGCTTATGCAAAACAAATTCTTAATGCTTCTCAAGAGAGAACTTCCCCAGCAATCAATGACAGTTAAGGGCACTCAGGCCAGAGAAGGTTTACCCCCTAATTCTTGTGCTGCTATTTACGCCCTGCTGCAGCTGGCTGATGTTTTCCCCATTTCCCCTCCGCTCTAAAGGATTTTCGGCTCTCTCTTCCTGGGCTTCCCATGGGGGTGCTCCGCAAGGCTGGACCCTGCTTGTGACATCCAAGGAGGTGCTCTTTCCAGCACAAGATGCACAGTGGGTCAGTACCTACATATCCACTCAGGAATGAGCGACTGAATCAGCTTGAACTGCAAATCAAGGCGATTTCTGCTACAGTGCTGGGCTGTGAACCAGGCTGAGCAACAGGAAGGCACAAGTCCATTTTTGCTAAGGGGATGCTCAATTCCAGCAAAGCGGGTAGGACTTTTGATCACGGTTAAGTTCTTACAAAACAATCCCAGAAAAAGGGGGATTCCCATCTTAGGAAAACATGAAACCAGCACAGTAAACATCAGGAGCTTGTATAACATGTAGCCCTCTGGATATCTAGAGTACAAAGCTTTCCAGTGCCTCCCTGCAGGGCTTGGAAAAGGCCAGATTCTGCTTTGCCCCCCTGCCAAACCGTCACCCTGTGTAGGGCTTGCACATCCAACACATTCCAGCTGTGGCACAATGCTGGATGAGCAAGAGGGATTCCTCAGCACCCACAGGAGTCTGAGTAGCATCAAAGCCTGGAAAAGCTTCTATCTTCTACTCTCTCCAAACATTTTCTGCAAGCTGGGGAAGTCAATGGCGTTCAGCCTGGCAAAGAGTTGGGTCATGTCCTTCCTTCTCATGGTTTCCCTTAAGATACTGCAGTTCCCATATTCCCTCCAGTTTACTTAATTTGCTTGCCATGTCCCTGCCTGGCGTCACTGTACCGGCACTAGCCGCATCACAATAAAAGCTGATACTGTCTCTTACAGCTGAACCCAATGAGAAACCGGCTTGGCAGGATTTGCACTCTTCGTGACTACGCTTTTCAGATTTTAGATCCTTAAAGATACTCCCATTCCTTGATAGGGCAGCTTCTCTGAAATTTTGGCTCTGTGAGCTTCCAAGAACACCTGAATGTTATTTTAGGTCTGTGAGAAGGTCAGTAACTCTTAAGATCTCCTCCAAAACCCCCTTAAAACTGAGTGTCAGTCAACTGACCCAAAGTCCGATCAACTCGGTGGAAAAATCTGCCACTAAATATAGCTGATGAGGGATCAGGTCCCAGCCTTAAGGTTACAGATTAATTCCAGAGACCCAAATATGAAAATACTGACACATCAGTTGCCATCTCACACACACGAGATCTTCCATTAGGCCAAACAGCAGTGGATCACTCCATGCTGAACGAGCACACTAAATTTTCACAAATTTATTTAGCAGGATTCATCACAAGTTGCTGAGGCCTGTCAAAAAGATGTTTATTACACTGTATTACCTATGGCAAGGTCATACTTTGCCTCTTACAAAGCTTCCTTCTTTCAGTCCCAATCCTATTTATGAGGATTTCTTGGGCTCCCTCTTGTGGCACCTTAAAATGAGACCCAGGTTCAATCTAGTTCTGGAAATACAGCACCATGCCTCTCCGAGGCCACAGCCCCAGGAAACACCACATTTCGCCTGACAGGATCACACCTTGACCGGAGAACAGCGTGGCGGCAAATCACAGCGGGGTCACAGGCAGAGTTTGCCTGACTCCATCTTCCTCCTTGGGCATTTCGCAACCATCTCCCTTAGCCAGCTGAGACATTTCTGCTCTGACCACAGTGGGATAATACTCCTCAGCCTTTCCTCATGGGAACAGATGCCTCAGGAAGGAAGCTTCCTTCAGGAATGACTGTTTCTACAAATACAGTCGGAGGAAAATCCCAAATACCTTCTCAAGAACCCTGCACGCTCCGTTCTGAGGTCAGAGCATGATCTCGCAACGTCGGCAAGATGCTGAGACTTGAACTTTTCTTGAGGACTCTCTCTGCTTTGACGAACAGAAGGCAAACTCAGTCCTTACAGCCAAAACAGCATTACTAGGGTTTAAACCTGACTTACAATGATCTCTAACTTGGGCTACAAGAGCACAAGAGGTACCTTTTAATCCAGGTGGCTTTTGGCTTAGCAGGACAAGCAACCTTCGTGAAGGCTTTTCCCAAATTAGTGCTGAAACTGGGCACTCTGCAGGAAGTGCTGCAGCAGCTGGAAAAGCTTCTGGCTCCCAGATGTTTGTCACTGCCATTCTGCTGGAATGTCCCTGTTTCCGCCATCCTCTTCCACTTCAGTGCCAAGTCACCCAGGGTTGCCATCAAAAGCAGCCCCAGCTGCTTTCATTAAGGCATCTGCCTCGCTGCTCACAACCACACGTAGCTGAAGTGGGTGGCACAGCTAGTTCCCTGGCCAGCCTGCCTTCTGCATGGATCGCTGAAGAGTTCTTGCTCCTAAAGCTGACAGCAAATGGACCTGTCCCATTTAGGTACTTTCGCTGCAGGAACGACCATCTTCAAGTCAGAACCAGCCTGACTGAAAGGCAGGAATCTGCTCGTTCTGCACTGAAGCACAGGGAGATTTTGCACTGTCATCTGTGCCACATCCAGTGGCAGCAGCCAGACAGACCTGTTTGAATCCATGCCAGCCACTGCTGCAGTGGCCACTGCCCCCAGATCCAGTATGTTCCATGTGTCCATCACTAAAACCTGGAACCCCTCAGAACCTGGCATGAATTCAACACCCATCCTCTTTCCCTCCTGCAAGAGGAGGACAGCTACGCTGTGCAAGCACGTCACACACAGACGGATGAAGTAACTGAGCTGCACCTCCCTCCAGGCATTGGCAGACACACAGCGGGGCTGCCTCCAACCCGAGCTCCGGCCCCAAAGCTGCAGGTTCTCACCTCAAACGGGTAGTCCGTAGCCAGCACCTTACAGAGGCTCTCTGATGTGCAGGGGAAATTCTGCAGACCCACAAACTTGTACTGAAAGAGTAGCAGAGGGTTAGAAGAGACACTTCCACAACCAAAACCACAACAATTCACTCTCAGCATCCCATAGTAATCACAGAGACTGGTTATGGGGACACACAAACCTCTGATGTGATTCAACAGAGCAAGCCCTGGGTCTGGAGGCAAAAAATGACAGGACTGAGGTGTTCAGCTCTGACAGTCCTATCCTACTAAAATAACAAGAAGCACCTTGTGAAAGCTCGTAGAATAAAAATCAGTGTAAGTATGTGAGGGGTAAGAACAGCATGTGGAGAACACCCTTGCCACCTCTCTGGGAATACTGGATAGAGCGTGCACATTGCTCAGTGGAGCAGTTTGAGAACTCTCATTTCAGTAACAGAAGGCGACCTTTAGAGGAAGGCCCCAAGATTGCCAACACCCGGACAGCACGAGACCTAACACACCAGAATGACCCATTTCGAGTATTTTGTGTCTATACCATCCTAGTTACAACTACCCTCTCTGGTACTTTTTGGCATTTAAGAGACACAGGTGGCAGGGACTCAGCTCCCACTTCCTTCTGATACTTTTCCCAAGCATTCGAGGCTGCAGGAAGGCCTTTCCAAGGGAGCTGACCCCGAGAAGTTCCCTTAACCAAAATAGAAAGCGATGACCTGCGGGCAGGATGCGAAGCAGACAGATGTCTGCGCTCAGCTGCCGGCTCAGGCTCACAAACCTTCCCACCCAGGAAATGAGAGCCAAAACAACTCCCCTTTATTAGGTACTCGTTTTCTGGCCATTCCTCTTGGGGTCAAACAGGATGTTCTCCAACTGCCAATAGCTTTGCTGTTGGCACTGCAGCATTTGTTCCCTTAATAGCCCATCTGCTTCACAGTCTGCAGGAGTTGCTCTGTTTCACTGTGCCTGCACACACAGTGCAGCCACACAGAGATCAAGAAATCTGACTTCCATCTCTATTAATTCAATGGCTGGTTTAAGCAGGAGGGAAGGCTAAAGGCTTTATGATCCTTGAGCTCTGTTTTGGGAGCCCGACAGACTCCCACAGGATAATTCCCATCATAGTCAGGCTGCCCATCAAGGTTGTCTGCAGAAACCACACTTGTTTTCCATTCCTCTTCAAGGGGAAGCTGAAGACAGCACAAAAAAGCTGATACCCTGCACTCTGATTCCCCTCAGCACTTTGGCTGGTTAAAAAAAAAAAAAAAGACAAAAAAGAACTCCACCACATCTCATTTACAGTGTTCAGTGTTTCTATTCACATCTTGAACAGGGTATCCTATTTCAGCACAAGCACAATTCTAGGACTGACCTTCAAGATGGAAAAAGGCTTCCCCTTGTGAACAAGGGT
Organism: Tinamus guttatus; assembly: GCF_059628265.1. Classification (NCBI taxonomy): domain Eukaryota; kingdom Metazoa; phylum Chordata; class Aves; order Tinamiformes; family Tinamidae; genus Tinamus; species Tinamus guttatus. The sequence goes on along the minus strand of NW_028289900.1, from coordinate 26,507 downwards.
GCTGAAACCAGCTGAACAGGACAGCTTACCCGACTCAGAACAAAAACTTACTGGATTAATCTTGCTTTTCTCTCCTAGCCCTTCCTCCTCTTGGATCTTTGAGAGGAGCCAGAAGAATCTGAAGTCAGTCTGGGGAAAGGAAAGGAAGACTTAGTGAGTGTTCACCATGCACCCCTAATCTGCACATGGGCTCTCACAGACTTTGAGTGCCTGCAGAGGCAGCTTGGTTTCCTCCATTCCTCTGGGCTTGCCCAGGAGATTGAGGAACTCGGCTCTACCCTGCAAAACCAACAAGCATCCCAAGCTCTGCTACCTCCCCTGCTATCCCCAAAGGATTTGCCCAGCTGTTCTACTAACCACTGCCCCACAAGCTGCAGAGAGGCCAGTGTTTACACTGAAGATCCATCCTACTGCATGATGGGCTGCATCCAGCCAGAGAGGCCAGGGCACGTGGGAGGGGGTCAGTACCTGGCAGTCATAAACAGGGTGTCCCCTCCAGCACATCACATCGAGGATATAGTACGTCTGCTTTGCCTCATTGTAGATGCAGTCCAAGATGCTGTAAACTGCACACACACAGACACAGGGAGTCCAGACATGCTCCACATCCTACCAAAGCCACAGGCAATTGCTAGATCAAGTCTCTCCTGCACTAATCCCTAGCACTGGTGGAAGCCCGAGACATGCAGGGAGGCTCCCTTGTTCTAAATGGAAGTTATGCCCACAAAAAGCTCAGCTTTAGGCACCCAACAAGGACAAGAGCTTCAACTGAAGGCACTTTTTAGCACTGTCTATCCATTGCTAATCCCTCCTCAGGGCAAGCAATGCAACTGCGTGGGATATTAAACAAAGCCATCCTCTTTCTGGGCAAGAAAAGCTACACCCTTTAACTTGAGAAACACCAGGGAGTCACTAGAAAGACACTGTACACAGCTCTCTGGGCCCTGCAGTTGAGAGGAAGATGTTGAGGTTTGAGAGCATTTGCCAGCCAGACAACTGATAAAAGTTGTTCTTGTACAGCATAAGGGTTGTCTGTGTGATTAGACATGTCTAGTTATCCCCACAGATTCACAAACAGGCCTAAAGCCAACAGTAGCAGGAAAGGGCACAAGCACCATGCCTGGCATGCAGACAGGCACACACACACACACACACACACACACACACACACACACACACACACACACACGTAGAGAAGCAGGCCGGTCTCTTCCGCCTGTTTCAGAAGCCTCTGCATTACCTTTGTCATTCAGTGAGTTGTGCCGGTTCCCCCCTGGCAGCAGGGATGGGAACCTGTTGACACAGAAGCCGCTCTTGGTGTAAGCTGCTGTTGAGCCCTGCAAGGAAGAAGGGGAGAGAAAGGTCAAGGCTGCTCTCCCTGCACTCGTAGGGGCTCTGAAATGCAGCTCTCCATTACACCCACCCCACGCAGCCCATCAGGGGACAGCAGCACTGATGGCTCTGTTGCTTTCATCTCTCCCAGGCCCAAATTAGTTCAAGGAGAGTTTTGGCCCTGCACTGCTCCCACAGTACAAGGCAGGCAAGACACACAGGCTGGCCTTTGGTTTTGGCACAGTGATGGTATGAGAGGCACATTCACATCCATCTCTGGCTGCTCAGACCTTGCCACTGCTGTCACTTACCTTGGAGGCCACCACTAGCGCCCTTTTTCCTACGGGACACACCACCACAACCCACTCCTGCTCCAGATCCAAGGGGACGTCAACCAGCCACTCCGACAGCATCAGCTGAGAAACACACATGCAAAGGAGTGTAAAAAAAAAAAAAAAAAAAAAAAAAAAAAAAAGCAATTAGTAACAGCTCTCCTGAAGCCACGGAAAACTCACAGCTCAAGAACAAAGCAGACAGGTTCGGACTTGGCTTCCACAGGTATCCTGGATGCTACAGAGGTGGCCTAGCTCCTCCTCACGACCGCGCTGCACAGTGGGACGTCCCTGCTAACCCCGCGTCCGGTCCCTCGCGCCGTCCGGCCGCGGGCAGCCCCCCACCTGGTTGGCGTAGCGCTTGGGCAGCTTCCTGGGCACATCCACGTCCATCTCCTCCTCGCCCTTCTCCCCCTCCTCATCCTCCTCCTCGCTCTCCACGCCCGCCCAGTCGTCCTCCGCCAGCCTCCGCGCATGGTTCACGTAGTCCAGCCGCCTCCTGCGGGGAAGAGCCCAGGGGCCCGCGCTGGAGGGCGCCAAGACAGAGCCCCGCCGCCGCCAGCGCCGCCACCCCGGCGAGGCGCCATGGCGCCCGCAGCCACGCGCGCCCCCGCCGCGGCGGCCCTTACGCTCGCTGGAGGCGCAGGAGGCGCTCGCGGCGCTCGGCCTGCGCGGGGCCGCGGCCGCGGCTCTTGTAGCGGGCGAAGCGCGGGTGCGGCGCGGCGGGGCTGAGCGGCGCGGCCGACACGGCGGCGGTGGCGGCCAGCGCCGCGCTCAGCTCCTCCATGGCAACGCCGCGCGCTTCCGGCGCGCGCACTTCCGCCGCCCAGACCCCGCCCCTGCGCCGCGCCCTTTGTGGCCCCGCCCCCATGCACGCACCTCCCCCCGCTGGCTCCGCCCCCTCCGGCTCCGCCCACACATGCCCCGCCCCTCCGTGGCCCCGCCCCGTGCCGGTGCCGCCCCCGGGGGCGGGGCGGTGGCGCCGGGGCGCGGGACAGCCCGTGGGGGCGGCGCGGGGCCCGGATCGCGGCGTCCTGCAGAGGGCGGCGTGCGGGGCCCGCAACTTGCGAGCGGGGCCAGCCCGGCCCCGGCTCCGGCACCGGCACCGGCACCGCGACCCGGCTGGCGGCGGCGGAGCCCCGGAGGACGGTGCCCGGCCATGCGGTGAGGCCGCGGGGCCTCCGGGCCCTCCCCGGCTCCCCCCCCGCCCCGCACCGCAGCGGGGCCGGGAGCGGCTGGCGCTGGGTGCGCGGCTCCTCCGCCCTGCTGGAGCCCTGCGCGTTTCGGGGAAAAACGGGAGAAGACTTCCTCCTTTGCGGGAAGGACTCGCAAAAGAGCGGCGGAAGCAGCGATCCGGTGGGATAAATCCTCGGACCATGGCCGGGATTGGGGCGCGCGTCACGTAGGCGAGGGGCGCACCGTGCCGGGAATGCCGTGTCTGGGTGCGCTTCCGGAGTTGTTTGGATGCATGGAGCGCGGGCCAGCGCTCTGGGGATTCCTGTCTTTTTCCCGTCTGTGTTTGTACGTGAGAGCAGCTGAACCTTTCCCGAGCCGGAGCTGCTGAGGAGCGTTGCTGCCGGCTGCTGTCGGGCCGGCTGCACGTCTTGTTTTGCTGTTTTTTCCCCCCTTTTTTTTTTTTTTTTTTGCCGCGGCGTTGCATTACGGCATCCCCCGGGAAGGGCCATGGCGCTGAAAGCCAGAGCCCTTTACAACTTCCAGAGTGAAAACAAGGAGGAGATCAGCATCCAGGAGAACGAGGAGCTCGTGATCTTCAGCGAGAACTCCCTGGACGGCTGGTTGCAGGGCAAGAACAGCCGCGGAGAGACCGGCCTCTTCCCTGCCTCCTATGTCGAAATCCTGCGCTCCAGGGCCAGCTCCGGCTACACGGACTATTCGGGCAGCCCCGCCGGCTCCCCTGGGCACGACTCGTCCTTCCGCGCGGCCAACGCCGGCATCTCCTACCAGGGCAGTTTCGAGGATGACGACGACGACGACTGGGACGACTGGGACGACGCGTGCACGGTGGTGGAGGAGCCGCGGAGCGCGCCCGCGGGCGCCAACGGGCACCCGCCGGCCAGCCTGCCGCACGCGGCGGCCTGCGCCCACCAGCACGCCGGCCACCGGCCCAAGGCGCCGCTGGAGAGGCAGGACAGCATGAGCTCCTCCAAGAGGGGCAGCGTGGTGGGGAGGAACCTCAACCGCTTCTCCTGCTTCGTGCGGTCCGGCGTCGAGGCCTTCATCCTGGGCGACGTGCCCCTCATGTCCAAGATCGCAGAGCTCTACTACATCGAGATGGGCTCCAAAGGCCCCCAGTGGAGGGCCAACCCGCACCCCTTCATCTGCTCTGTGGAGGACCCCACCAAGCAGACCAAGTTCAAGGGCATCAAGAGCTACATCTCCTACAAGCTGACCCCCAGCAACATCAACTCGCCCGTCTACCGGCGCTACAAGCACTTTGACTGGCTCTACAACCGCCTCCTGCACAAGTTCACGGTGATCTCGGTGCCCCACCTGCCCGAGAAGCAGGCCACCGGGCGCTTTGAGGAGGACTTCATCGAGAAGCGCAAGCGGCGGCTCATCCTGTGGATGGAGCACATGACGAGCCACCCCGTCCTCTCGCAGTACGAGGGCTTCCAGCACTTCCTCTGCTGCCGCGATGAGAAGCAGTGGAAGCTGGGCAAACGGCGGGCCGAGAAGGATGAGATGGTGGGCGCCAGCTTCCTGCTCACCCTCCAGATCCCCACGGAGCACCAGGACCTGCAGGACGTGGAGGACCGCGTGGACGCCTTCAAGGCGTTCAGCAAGAAGATGGATGACAGCGTCCTGCAGCTGACCAACGTGGCCTCGGAGCTGGTGCGCAAGCACGTCGGGGGCTTCCGCAAGGAGTTCCAGAAGTTGGGCAACGCCTTCCAAGCGATCAGCCACTCCTTCCACATGGACCCGCCGTACAGCTCGGACGCCCTCAACAACGCCATCTCCCACACGGGCAAGACGTACGAGACCGTGGGGGAGATGTTTGCCGAGCAGCCCAAGAACGACCTGTTCCTCATGCTGGACACTCTGTCTTTGTACCAGGGGCTCCTCTCCAACTTCCCAGACATCATCCACCTTCAGAAAGGTAAGAAGGCTGCGCTCCGGGGAGCGTGTCCTTCTCCCCAGGGGACAGCCTGGCCTCTCATGGCACAGTGTGTCCTGGGGACATGGGACAGAGCCTGGTCCCTCGCAAGGGTCTGAGGGCAGCATGTGGCGTGCGGATGTCGCTCCTTGCTTCCCCTTGGATGCCGTTGAGCCACCTGGGGACAGCAGGCCCACGCCACTCCGGGACATATCCCTGCCCACTGGGAAGCCAGGCAGTGGGACGAGCACCCTAGGGACCGGGTGCTGGCTGCGTGTGGGAAGGCCAGGGAGGAGCGTGATGCCCACACGGAGGTTCCTGCTCCCGTGTTTCTCCGGGCTGGGCCGTGGGCGCTTCCATGGTGTTTTCCAGGTGTGCCACCTGTGGCGGGGCCGAAGTCCATACGCTCAGCCCAGCCGGGAGCCGCCTCGTCCCAGCTCCGTGACACGGCCCGGAGCGGGATCGGCCGCGTCCTCGTCCTCGCCCTCCCCCTGCGCCCTCTTGGCCGCGGGGGACGAGGGGCCGGACCCGGGCCGGAAGCGGGGCCGCGTGGGCAGAGCGGAAGGCAGGATTTGGCCTCCAACCTCGGCTTCCTCGGGGCTCCTCCTCCTCTCCGCTGCGGAGCTGCTCCCGGCCGGAGCAGGCGGAGGGGCAAAGCCCGGCGGCTCCTGCTCCCATTTCGACCCGTCTCCAAGCACGCAGCCAGGGGGAGGAATGCGGGCCGAGAGCCAGGCCAGATTCTTTCAAAACCAAGCCATAAAAATCAGCGGGAAGAGGGGAAAACTGATGTGGGAGCATCGTCCCATCGCAGAGGGGAGGCTGTTTCCCAGCCGGCTCTGGCCAGGCTCCAAGGCAAACCCGTTGCCAGTCTCCTGCGGTGTCCTGGTGTCCTCAGCGGGAGCTGGGCCTGTTCATGGTGTGGATCCTGAGCGCCTCGTTACCTTCCCAGTGATGGGGCAGGAGTTGGGAAGGAGGTCGGCGGAGGCTTGCGATCCGGGAGGCCAAAGCTGCCGGCTTTCCCCCAAATAACCCCGCGCTGCGACGCAGCTCTCGTGGTTCGCTGGCGCTCAGCTCCAGCTGTGCTATATTTGTGGCTGGCAAAAACGGAGATTCCTGACGTTTTTTGGTCCCGAACAGGAGCCTCTGTTTTGCACGAGCTGCATCTCCCCTTTCCCTGACCCTGCTTCTCCATAGGCGCTCCCGGGAGGCAGCAGCGAGGGGCTTTGGGGACACTGCTCCTCATGGGGCCGTCCCCAAGGTGCCATGGGGACACTGTTACCTGTGGGACTGTCCCCACGTGAGGCAGGGCGATCCCAAGACTCATCCCTGCCTTGAGGACTTTGGTCTCAGGGATGGGGAATTTACAGGCAGAGGGAGGCGGACGTTCCCGGCTCGGCTGCTGCTGGGGACACAGGGCTCTGTCCCACACCCACGGCCAACCCCGGAGGCCCAAGAAAGGGCCAGGATGGTGTCACCTGAGCTGCTCCGCAGCTGGGGGAGGGACAGGCTTTTCCAGGTGCCTGGGCATCCGGGTGGCCGCGTGCAGCTCCGCCGGAGCTCTGGGCAAAGCCCGGAGTCGCCGCTGCACCGGGAAGCTGCGGAGCTAACGGAGTCTCACGCTCTCCCTGTGCCTCCCTCGGCAGGCGCCTTCGCCAAGGTGAAGGAGAGCCAGCGGATGAGCGACGAGGGCCGCATGGACCAGGACGAGGCGGACGGCATCCGCAAGCGCTGCCGCGTCGTGGGCTTCGCCCTGCAGGCCGAGATGAACCACTTCCACGAGCGGCGCGTCACCGACTTCAAGAGGATGATGCAGTCCTACCTGAAGCAGCAGATCATCTTCTACCAGCGTGTGAGCCAGCAGCTGGAGAAGACCTTGCGCATGTACGACAACCTCTAACCGGGCCCGCCGCGCCCGCGCGCTGCCCCTCGGCCATCGCGCACTTTCCTACCCGGAGCCTTGCACGCCACCTCTGTGATGGACTGAGAACGAACGGCAACTCGTGACGCTAGTGACCAAATAACCTTTGGGCTTCATTCCGCCTTCCCAGGCCCGGCAGGCGGCCGAGCCGCAGGGAAGGGATCGCGCGCGTGTCTCCCGCGGGCCGCGCGGTCTCTTTTCCTGGGAATGGCCGTCCCAGCCCGTGGCCGGGGATGCGGGAATTTTCCACGTGAGAAGGGACATTGGGATAACGGTGCTGGTAGCTCTGTCTGTGATTCGCAGCTTTCTGGGCACCCGTCCTCCCGGAGCAGAGAGGCGGGTACGTCCCAGCCCTGTGGGACCAGGAATCGAAGCGGTCGATGTTTTGCACACTACAAGCTTTTCTGATGGATAAAAGAAAAGATCTTTATTTAGAAGAGGTATTTTTTTTGCCCACAAAATATTTTCGATACTTTCCATTTTTCGCAAATGTTTCTGCAGCCTTTTTACCAATGAGTTTTTAATAGACACGCAGAGGCAAATGGAAATCTCTTTCTCAAGCACGCCTGTTGACTGGAAAAAAAAGGAGAAAAAAGCCAAAAAAAAAAAAAAGCCCCACAGCATTTTCAATAAAATCATCGGTAAAAAAAAACCAACATCCCAGAAACGACTGTGGAAAATGAAGCTACTCCAGGTTCCCTGAGAAGGGACCATGGTGCGGGGAGCAGGGCATGCCTGTCTGAGCATCCCGCTGGGATTTGGGCGGCTCTTAGGGAAAGGAAGGCATGCCATGGGCGTGGGGAGGCTGCGTCCCGGCAAGGCTCCCGGGAGCTGCCCTTCCTCACCCCGCGGAGCCGGCCACGGGCACGGGAAGCTCCCACAGCCCGGCAGGGCCGGCCGTGCCCGCGCCGCCTTCCCCGGGGACCTGCCTCCAGGCGCCTTCTTTTCCAAGGGAAATGGCTGGAATAAACAAGAGGGAGGAAAGCCGGGGCCTGCTTGGCCGTGTGCCAGGGATAAAATTAGCCTGAGCGCAGAGGCCGGCCAGGCCTGGCCCGTTTTTGGGGGGGACAAGGGGACCTGCAGCTTGTCCCAAGCCGCGAGGACTCCAGGCTGCCTCGGCCCCAGGAACCTGCTTCCCATTAACATTCCTGCCGTTTCCGCCTGCGGCCTGGCAGCAGGCGCGCTGGGGCCCGGCCTCCGTGGCCCCTCTGCAGCCTTGGGAAGAGGGAAAACGCCTGGCTTTCCTTTGGCTGCTGCCTGACGCCGCTGTCCGGTCGCGCCGGCGACTCCCGGCCTCTCTTATCTCGCTTCCTCCCTTTGCTCCGCTCCAAAGGGCCAACGCACTGAGCCAGGCTCGGTGGCCTCCCTTGGGCAGCGCTTCCCAGAGGGAAAGGAAGTGGGAATGCCGGAGGGATTTACACTGCGTGTCCCAGCACCCCTTCCTCGGTGGTTTCCGCGCTGCAACTGCCTGCGACTCTTGGGCCAGGAATCAAGTTCTCCCTGTTTGCGGAACGCCCCCGTTTTCAAGGTTCCCAGGGAGGATTCCAAAGGCGAGCGCTGCCCTCCTCGGAAACCTGTTTGGCCGATTATTATTGGCGTGCTGGGAACGGCTCGCTGGCTCTGCCGGCCTTGTCCTTGTCCCCAGAGCCACGTTGCCGTCCCTCGCCGCGTGGCCGTGCCAGGCGCCGCGCGGGCCGGCCGCGGCGCTCGGGGCTGCCTGGCACGACGGGATGCGCCGAGGGCGGCCGCGCTCCCGGCGGATGCCGCATTGCCTCGGGAACAGCATTTCCGGGCCCGTTAAAGGAAACGCGGCGGCTCCGCTCCCGGCTCCTGTGCTTTTTCCCTTTGGTTTTTCTCCTGCGTGCAGGACAGAACAAACACGGCCCGTCCCTCTCTCCTGTCACACCTGGGTGAGTCACCGCAGTGCGTTACCCACCCTCCTCCTCCTCCCCGTGTCCGTACCCGGATGCACGCGGGGGTGCCGGGCTCCTCGCGCACCCGCATTGCGCCTGTCCTTGGGTGCTCCCAGGGCCTCCGCTGCCCTTCCCTCGGCACGCGGGCCAGCCGGGACGTGCCCGGGACACGGGGATGTCCCCGCGCTGCCCCGGCTCCCGGCCCTCCCGCACGGCCCCTGCCGGCAGCCGCCTGCGCCTGCTTGGCCCTGGAAAAGCGCATCCTCCTCTGGCCTTTTCCAGGTTCCCTGCTTGTCCTCTGCTGACCCCGGGAAGTGGTTGCTTCCCGGCAGCAGGAATATAACCGCCTGCTTTAAAAATAACCCGCCTCGTCTTCCAGGCTGGCTGTAAAGTGGGCCACATTCCGGCTCTGCAGCGGCAGGGGGGGAAAGCGGGGCCCGTGGTGCCGGGAGCAGGGATGGGATCCGGGATCGCGCGTGGACAGGGGACCCCGGTTTTCCATGAGGTCGGAGTGGCGCAAACGTGAAGGAATTGCTTTTTTGCACCGGTTGTGTGACGGCAGGACAAGGGCCCTGATGAGATTCTCATCTGGAGCAAGGCAGCGTGTTTTTGTTGGGTCGCCTCCTGAGCTCGGTGCTCAGTTTTTCCCCTGTTCTTCCCTGGGTGATTCCTAGCTCAGTTATTACACTGTCAGTCCGAGGAAAAATTGAGCAAGAGTCCAGAGCTTGGCCCATTCCCCCTGCAACGACGCTCCGCATCACAGCGGGCACGAGGGAGGGCTGGCGAACATGGACAGACGAGGGAGCTGCCGCCGGACAACATCCTTGGAAAAGGCACTTTATTCTGGTTTACGTCTGCCATGTGGGAATATAGAGCGAGGAACAGCGCTGGGCCCCCTTCCCTGTGCTTGGCCTGCGCCGCTCGGCGGTGGGCGCCCGGAGAAGGAGCGAGTCGGTTTTTCCGGAGGGGTGGGGACTCCGCAAATTCCCCTGGCATCGGCCGCCGCGGTTTTTTTCCAAGCCTCCCGCCAGCGGCTCGGCCCACCTCGCCCCGGGGAATTTGGAGCGTCCATCCCAAGCCTGACTCAGTGCAAATTGCTCCTCGGCCTCCCTCTTGCACCGGGAGCCGCCGCGAACGTGCGTGTGGGACGGCGCCGGCCCCGTCCCCAGCCCTGCGCGTGCTGCCGGAGCCGCGTCCAGCATCCCATGCGCTTCCGTGGGGTGCTGGAGCAAGCGCTGCCCTCCCAGCTGCCATTTGGGCGGTCAAAAGGCGCCCCAAAAAAGCATTTTCTAGGGCTGCCGTGGTGCCACATCCCCCCTGCCCTGCTCACTTCTGCAGCGACCCCTTCCCTGCCCCGAGCTGCCCCTGCAACCCCAGCTCCTCCCGCGTCCCTTGGAGAAGGACCAGGAGGAGGATGGAGGTGCTCGGGGTGAGTGGAGAGGCTGCGGGGCCCCAGCTGGGGTCGGTGCGGCCGCTCGCCTCTGCGCCAGGCCCTTCACACCCAGTACTGGTTGTTCTTCAAGGCGGGGTTGGAAGTCCGGCAGTGCTGGAGGAGCTCGGGATCCTGCGGCGCGCCGGGCGCCGTGCCCGGGGGACCTGCTCCCTTGGCCTCCACGGAGTTCACAGTCGTTAGGGGGATGCCTTGGTTGGGGTCCGTCTTGCGGAAGGTCTCCTGGTCGGGCACGGCGCCGTTCCGCGCCTTGGCCGCCGGCGTGCCCTGCACGTGGTGCTTGCCCGTCTTGTTGCGCTTGTGCAGGTAGAAGAGCAGCGGCAAGATGAGCGCCAGCAGGAGGAAGATGAGGCACACGGGGATGATGACGCTGAACATGTTGGCCTCGATGAAGCTGAGGAACGTGCCGCCCTCCACAGGGCTGGGGCTGCTCGTGGCGCCCTGGCCCGGCCAGCTGGTGGAGGGGACGCCCAGCTCGCCGGCGTCGGGGCTGCTCCGCGCTGTGCCCCGGGGCTGGGGGCCCGGCGTGTGCGGTGACGGCGCCCGCGGCGCCGCAAGCAGAGTGACGCTGTAGGCTTTGGAGGCGTTATATGGCTCGATCCCATACACCAGGGACGCCAGCGCCGGCGGCACGCCGGCGGCCGCAAGTTCAAAGATGAAGCTGTCGTTCTGCAGGGGCTGCTCGGCTTCGGCAGCGTCCAGCACCTCCAAACCCACCAGCCCTTGCTCCAGCTCCAGCTGGCTGAAGGTGGTGACCGGGGTGCCGCGTTGCCCTGGGTGTCTCGAGACCCGCACGACACGGCTGCTCCGGGGAGCCCTGCGGATTTTAAATACTGGGATGTCCTTGGTGCGGTTGGCCAGTTCGCTGGCGTCCAGGATGCCGGTGTCCAGCAGGGCTGTGGTGCCCCTGGGCCACAGGCTCCCTGGCTGTGCCTTGACCCAGGCCTTGACGGTCACGTTCACCACCCCGGTCCTGTTTGCTGCCTGGGATGTGGCAAGGAAGTGGAATTCGTCCTTAGGAGAGGAGAAGTCAGTGAAAGTAAAAGTCACTTTCCCTTGGTCCACCTGCTTCTGTGAGAAAGCCCGCACCGGCCTTTGGTTGACTCGCACTTGGCCAAACTTTGGGTCCTTGGTGATCCTGTAAAGGACATCCTGTTGCCCTAGCTGGGCAGCTCCCAGGAGGTGATCCCGGGACACCGGGGCCTTGTTCAGGCCCTGCGATACTTCCAGTGGCACGAGGCGTTCTGGGCTTGTCACCGCAGGCAGCACCATGATTTCCAGGGAGGTCTGGGTGGGCGCGTGGTGGCCATCAGAGATGCTCAGGACTAAAGACTCGGAGGAACGACTCCCGGTGGCCACAAACATCACGTGGCCTGCATTGACATCTGCTTGCGTGAAGTGGTCGATAGGCACCTGGCGATCGTGCGTGCTGGCCAGGTAGCCACTGAGGGGGTTCTGGAGGAGGCGGTATTCCAACTCCTCCAGGGAACTATCTGTGTTGGCTACATCCAGGTACTCCGGGGACAGCGGCACCCAGGAGCCCGCGGGGACCCGCAGTGCTTCTCGCCGCTTCACTACCTGTGGTGGCTTCTCCTTGCTGCTCGTCACCGTTATGTTGAAAGCTTCCAAAACAACCACCCCTTCGTGGGGAGGGTGAAGGGACTGCTCTGCGCGGGGCTGGAGCCAAGCCTTGAATTGGAAGTGGTCTCCAGGAGCGCTGTCCCCGCGGTGGGTGTACGCCAGGCGCCCTGCGTCCAGGTCCGACTGCAGGAAGAAGGGACGTGCCCTGTCCACGGACACACCGGCCACCCAGAGCTGCCCGTGCCTGGGCAGCGCCGTGACCAGGAACATGACGTCGTGCGTGGCCCTCTCCGGAGCCGGCACTTGGCTCAGGATGTTGGAAGCGTCCAGCACAGACGTGTTGATCTCTGCCCTTTGAGCCTTCCCAACACGGAGGCCTGGAAAAACAAAGGGAAAATCCGGAGTCCTGTGAGCACGGGGAAGACCCAGGCAAGGGAGTTTGCTGGAGGACAGAGAGGATGTGAGCAGAGCCAGAAGACTGTGATAGAGGGGAGAGGAGAGAGAACAATTATAAAGAAATGAAGGGGAAAAGAGAGGAGAAATGGGAAACAATTTATTAGTTAGGGCCATGGGGGAAGGAGTTGTGCAGGGAGAGCCAGGACAGGGATTAAAGCAGTTTGTTAGGCATTACTTGACATGACGTTGGAGCTTGTGCTTGGAGGGGCCCAGGGAAGTTGGATGGTCCTTTTCCTCGGACAAACGAGCTCCAAGTTACCTCCTTGAGGCGATAACCTTGGAAGAACTTGTTTGTCCCTTGCTCTTCTCCACCCCAGCCTTTATGGGCCCAGCATGCTACAAACCTGAGTGAGCCTTTCATTTCCTCACCTGCGTTTCTCCAGAGCTGAGTGGAGCGCTGGGGGCACCTCGTCTCGAACGATACGAGCACGAGGAGAATGAAGGAGTCAGAGATGGTTGTGGGAGTGACGACGCGGAAGCGAATGGCATCCTGGGCAAGCCAGAAGGGCTTTGCCGGCATCTCGTGCTCGTAGACGATCATCCCGCTATCCACCTGGCAGGGAGCAGAACCCAACAACGTGGGCTGAGCGCGGGGGAGCCTTGTGCCCGCGTCTCACCTCAGCTCTCTGTGCATGCAGGGGCTCCCTGTGGAGACGTCCCCGTGTGTGACGGGGCTCACCTGGGCCTGGCTGAAGTTTCTGGCCTCGCTGCCGCCAGGGGACGTGCGCAGGCGGCCCAGGCGAGGGGCCTGCTCGATGCTGTAGTAGAGGCTGGCGGCGGGGACCCCGCCGGCCACCGCCTGCAGGTTCTCGCTCGTGATGGGCTGCCGGGCGCCTGCGGAGCGGAGCCGTCGGTCAGACCCACAGCGAGGCCACCACGTCCCCGCTCCACCCCGCGGGCACCCACACGCACCTGGGCACACAGTGAGGCTCTGCTTCCTGGCCAGGGCCACAAGGGCCTCCCTCTGCGCACGCACCACAAAGAAGTGCCCGGCTGAGAGGTTTTCGCCGTCCGACAGGGCGAAGGCGAAGCCGCCGTCCAGGGGCCCTGCGGAGAGCGCGGAGATGTGCGGACGCTGCAGGCAACACCAACGTGTGCCCGGGCCGCCGCCATCCCCATCCCGTCCCTACCGTGGTGCACGAAATGGAGGAGGCCGCGGTTGATGTGGGCCTGGCTGAACTGTCGCACCTCGGTGCTGGGGGCCGCCTGCAGCACCAGCTTCCCGTTGGCCGGCGGCTGCACCGAGTAGATGACGTCCTCAGGTGGCGTGTCCTCGTCCTCGGCGCGCAGCAGCTGGGGTCCGATGGCTGCCGTGCCGCCCTCCCGCATCTGCGGCGGCGGGAGAGGTTATGTGATGCCAGCGGCCCCGTACGGACCCACCGCGCGAGCACCCCCTGGCCCCAGGATCCTGCGTGTGTCAACACCGGCCGCCAGTCCCATCAGCTCGTCCGCCTTATTTTTTTCAACGGGCCTATCCCAAAACATTACCAGAGTGGGTGTGGGTGCGGACAGTGAAATTAAATCCATCGGCAGCCGCCTCGGAGCCAGGGAAAACTCCCCGTGGCCGCAGCAAAGCGAGGCAGCCGCAGCAGGCGCGAGCGCCGAGGCGACCCGTGCGCGCCGGCTCCGTGTGTTGGAGCCGCGTGTCCTCACTGAATTATTCAAGCCCTGCAGCTCTGGTTACTCGCTCCCTGTGTTTGCTCAGGCTCTGTGCCGTTCTCTGCAGCAATCTGTGTCCTGGAGCCAGCTTGACCTTTCCACGGTGAAGTCATCCCTTACAAGAGCACAAACACATGCATGCCCTGGTGTCTCCCGAGTGCTGCTCCGCTTCCGTGCTCTGCTAGCTCCAAAGCAAGGAAGAGATTGCTCTGCTCCTGAGCCCCTCCTAGGGCTTGTGCTGGGGACGAGCATTTGGGAGCATTTGTGGCCACTCAATTGCGGTTAGCGGGGTGTGGAGCAGGAGGGTGGTAGAATGGGCCTGTGCCTCTGTAACGGGGAAACGGCCTTTGCCTTTCTTCTGACCTTTTTGCTTTAGCATCATGCCTGGGAGGGAAGCAGGAGCTGGCAGGAGAGGAGCCCAGCAGCCAAGGGGTTAACCTCCTGCTGCTTGGAGTGCAGAGATTTTGGGGACAGCTGTGGGGATTTTGGGGACAGCTGCAGCAGATAATGGAGCACCCTTAGTGCACTATAAAAGGGACTTGTCCTCTCCCCTGCTAATTCCCTCTTTCCTTGGGGGTATCTCCTCCAGAGCCCTGCCAAGGGAGCAGAATGAGCAGGTTCCTGGGCACCTTCCAGATATCACAGCACCTGCCTGGGCTTTGCTTGACATAAGGACCTGCTTTCCTTGCTGCTGGCCCTGTAATATCCAGGGGTGCTGTGATTATGGGCCTGAAAACAGAGAACAATCCTGCTGGACTGTTACTCAAAGCTGTTACTTCTAACATTTTCTAGCTATGTGTTTTCTAACTGTGCAGCTTGGAGCAGCACATGAGGCTCCTGCCTCAGCTGGTCCCATCAGGGTGATCTAAGGCAAGGAGCAGCTGCTGATGAGGACACGGAGGCGAGCACGGATGGAGGCGGGGGAAGCCGATCAGCCCACGGGGCGTTTCCAATCTCTCCACAAGACGATCCCTGCGCTCGCAGCCGTAGCTCTGGGAAGGAGGGAGGATGACGCTGCCGTGGGCTGGGCACTGGAGAGCTGTGCTCCGGAGTGGTGATGTTTTAATTCCAGAGCGGGCTGTGGCGCTGGGCTGGCTGATGGCGGCGGCGGGTGCCGGAGGAGCCTGCATGGGGATGCTCCCATCTTGTGGACGACTTCAGCATTGCCAGCAAGAGGAAGATGGACGCGGCTGCCAGCAGGCCCAGGGCCCTGGAATTCTGCCTGGAATGTTGCCTGCACACGCAGGAAATGTCCCTGGGAAACCCTCCCCGTGCCCACGTTACCTGCAGGCCGGCGTTGACGCGCAGCTGGGGGCCCTGGTTGCGGCGGGGCAGGATGGTGACGAAGACGGTGCGGGGCTGGCTGTGCCGGTTGATGGTGGTGGCATTGGCCAGGAGGGTGAAGCTGTCGCTCGGGGCCTGGGGACCGTCCTGCCGGTACTGGATCAGCCCATTCTGCACCTGTGGGCAGGGGTTAGCATGAGGACCCTATCACAGGGAGTCAGGGAGCTGGCGTATGCTGCTCGCCCCGACTACCCGAGAGGGATGGAGCTGGTGCAGAGCTCCTGGAACTCATCATGGATACTCTGCCCTCTGCCTTCTTCCCTGCATCCCAAGCCAGCTCTGATGTGATGCAGAAGGACCACCTCTGCTCTGGTTCTTCCAGAGCCATCTAAACACCCCTTGGCCATGCCACCAGGGTCCAAACTGCTCCCATGCGCCCTGTCTGCGGTGCATGGTGCTGACCCTCCCGTACCTCACTCCAGGTGAATGTGTGCAGCCCGTGCTCCTGGGGCTGCTGGCGCTTCTGCAGGGTGCCGAACCTGGGGGGCTCCAGCACCCTGAACTCCACGCCAAGAGCTGCGAAGTAGGCGCTGGGGATGCTGAGGATGTTGGCGGAGAGCGTGGTGGAGCTGCCCCCTGGCACCGTGATGTTGCGCGTGTCCAGGGGGACCGCGACGGGGAGCACGGCCAGGCTCACCACGACCCCCTCCAGCGGATCCACCCCCCTGGCTGTGATGTCCACGATGAAGCGGTCGTGCTGCTCCTCCGGCTTGGAGTGCAGGTAGAGGACTCTGCCGCTGTTGATGTCCTCCTGGGTGAAGGACTGGATTGGATCCAAGCTGGGTGGCTCGTTCAAGTCTTGGCCGTGCTGAACCATCACTAGGAAGCCTGAGATCGGGGGGCTGCTCACCAGGTAGATGATGTCCTGGGGAGGGATCTCGTCATGGGCAACCTGTGTGTGCAAGGAGACACAGGGTGACACAAGGAAGGTCTGTGCGCTTCCCCCGTCATGGAGGTAACCATAAACACCTCATACAAACCTCTCTGGTAACAGCTGTACAAGGATGAAAACCATCCTTGTTTGCCACAGCCCTGAGACATGCACCTCATAATGGCCACATGGGTCCTTTGGGAGCTGAAATAGCTTCTGCTCAGCTGCTTTGGCTATTCCTAGAGCAAAATTAGACCAGGCCTGTCCCAGGCTTACTGCGGTGATAGTTAGAGATGTCCTGGAAGTGGAAATGCCAAGCAGCCTTAGGGGAGCATGGCCATGGGAACCTGCTCTTGCTCCGCACCAGTGTGCAGAGTGTTAAGTGCAGGGATGTTCGCCATTCAAGTCATGATATCTACCTTAATAAATAACCCTAGAAAGATGGGCTGAGGAAGAGCTATGGAGCTACTTCTGCCATTCTCCTCCCTCTCATACAAAGGAGAGATCTAAGAAGGTACCATGGAGCAGGACTACAGGCTGCATCAAAGGCACATCCTCCAGTGCTGAGTATGGATGGAGTTTGAGAATGCCTGCTCTGGGACCTGGAGCTTCTCCTTAATTTTTTCAAGGTGCTCTGTGCAAATCAGTGCTCTGTTCTGGGTGACCTGCTTATGTTGATGGGTTTCCAGCCCATCAGCAGGATGTTTTAGCCTTCAAGGAAGGTTTCCCAGGGTCTATGTGCAGGAGGTAGCTTTCTCTTTCTTTGTAACTGGGGTGGAGATGCAGGCTTGGGGAATGATTAGAGACTAGGATACTCACCGATAAGTGTTCTTCCTTGATTTCAGCTGCTTCTCCTTGAAAGACATGTATCTCCTTGAGGTTCATAATGCGTAGAGGGTTGGGATGGGTGTCCAAGAACACAGTGATGGCCAATGTGTCATCCACCACCACCTTGTTTGCTTCCACGGTGAACTGGAACTCATCCTGTGTGTTCCGGCTCCCGTTGTGGCGGTAAGCAATCTCTCCTGCTAGCAGATCCCTTTGGGAGAAAGCCATGACTGGCTGCTCCCCTCTCAGCACAGTCCCCCACCGCGGGGGAGCAGTTACCAGGAACCGTATCTCTTCATCAGACCTGATGTCCATGTTGGTCTCCAGGCTGAGGACAGAGGAGTCAATACGCCCTTGGCCCCCTTGGGGGATGGCTAGGCCGGTGTTGTTGACTATTCTGATGTAGGGGTCTGAAGCCTGAACTTCCAGGAGGGCAGTAGTTTGGTGGAGGCCATCTGAGACCTGTAGCTGAATCCAGCCACGGTCAGCCCCTGAATGGACGAAGAGGATCTTTTTCTTCCTCAGATCATCCTGTGTGAACCGATAGACTTGGCGGCTCCTGTCATCAACGGAGACGATGCTGCCAAACAGAATGTCCTTCCTCGCCAGCACCAGCTGCGTATCTGAGAAGCCAGAGTCCTTATCGACGAAGGCAATGTGATCTGTTGTCAGGAGGTGCTGTCCATTGCGCACCACATTGAAAACCTTATTCACCACCTGGACAGGGGGGTGGTCATTGACAGGTTGAATGGCTACTCTGAAAACACCTCTCACCTCCTCTGCATCAGGCTCGGTGCTGCCCTCGCCCTGCTTGATCGCTACGAAGGGGATATCGTCCTCCAGGGTCTCGGAGTCGTCATGCTGGTAGAGCAGCCTGCGCCGGAGGATGTCCTCGTTGGTGAACTCTGTGATCTCCTCATTGGAGGGCCAGCCTGAGGACGTGACCCAGGCCAGCCTGCCATGTGCCGGCCCTTCAATTACTTCATAGAGGTAGTCCATGCTGTTCAGGCTCTGCACAAACAAGTGGTCCCTGGAGATGATGGCCTGTCCCCCTTCTGGCACAGACAGAAGGACGTTGGTCAGGGCTGGTGCGTCGGGGTCCCCACCTATACTGATTGTGTAGGTGTACACAGGAGAGTGCTGGTCGCCGGCACGGACGCGAAACTGGAAGGTATCCTCAGCCTGCCTAGAGTTCCTGATGGTTGCACTGTAGCTTAGATGGTTTCTTTGCAGATCATCTTGGGTGAATC
Source organism: Tinamus guttatus (assembly GCF_059628265.1). Taxonomy (NCBI): domain Eukaryota; kingdom Metazoa; phylum Chordata; class Aves; order Tinamiformes; family Tinamidae; genus Tinamus; species Tinamus guttatus. The sequence continues at coordinate 8,458 of NW_028289900.1, read as the reverse complement.
CAAAGCCTTCAGTCAGCCTATTGCCAAGCAACTCCAGGTTTCCCTTTTTGGGAGCCTGGATTATCACATAGTGGAAAGAGACTGGGGCAGCATTTGGATCTTCCAACATTGCCTCCAGTTCCTTACTGGTGATGTTTTTGTGCCGCTTATTCTTCATCTGGAGAGGGACCATGGTTCTCATCTTAATGGTAGCTCTCTTGATCCTGATGAGGAAAGTGTTGTTTTGCAAAATCTTCTGCCCAACCTGAACTTTGAATCTCATCTTCTCCACGACGTCTTCCATATGGTGCTCTGAATCTGTGCTGAAATACTGGATGCGTCCTTGCTCCAGGTCTTGCTGGGAGAAGGACTCGACTTTCTTCCATTCCCCTCCCACACTCATTTGTTTCTGGACTTCCCCATACCTGAGAGGCTCCATGAGGCCATACAGGATGACGACCCGTTGTTTCACAGCATTTGTCTCCACTGACAGGTTGGCTGTGGTAATGCGTGCAGCCCCTCCTTGGGAGATGAAGAGGCCAGTGTTGTTGTGCATGTGGATGTCAGGCTCTATGGCATGGATCTTGAGGGTGGCCATGGGGCTTGGGACAGATCCATCGCTCACTTGAAAGGTGAGCTGCAAATTTGTCCCGCTCTGGTGCACATAGACTATGTTGCCTGCTTCCAAGTCCCTGCAAGAAAACTCTTCAATGGGCACTCCGGGGTGAAAGTCATACTCCACATAACCGTCCTCCATCAGTCGGCTGCCATGCAGTTGAAATTCAAGGTCATCACAGGAGGTGTCATCATCCAAGGCCTGCAGGATATCTGTGGTCAGATGCTTCCGTGTGTGCTTCAGGATTGTCATGTGATCCCCATGAGGAAATATCACCTGAGGGGCATCGTTGATGGGGTTGATCATGATGGGCAGCAGGTACATCTGTCCCTGCCGCAAACACTCGGGGATCCCTTGCTGGGCAGTCACAATTACCTCCAGCATCAACTGGTCCATGGGTCCTTCAGAGCCATCATGGACGTATCTGACTTTTCGATTCACAATATCTAGTAAAGTAAACTTCCTTCTGCTCCTGGATCCAGGGACATCCAGCTCTAGATGACCATGCCTAGGGTCATTGGTGATGCTAAAGAGAATTTGGGACTGCCGAATGTTTGCGAGGTTCAAGTCTATCGTTGGCTGGGCATGTTTCCACTCCAAGAAGGCTGCTCCTCCTTCTGAGACGATGAGGGGGCTGACATGCAGCAGTCTGCTGATGTTAGCAAAGGCAGGAGGGAAGCTGTTGTCTGGCTGGCACGGTTCTGCCAGCAGGCCGGGTGTTCCCTGCCAGATACCAGGAGGAGGGGAGGTGGGTGCCTCATCCTGTTCATATACTTCATCATATTCCCAGTACTGCTCCTGCTTTCCACAGCCAGATGTGATGTCCTTGGTGATCACAGCATCTTGCAGGCTCCTCCTCTGCAAGTTTATCCGCAGGTCCTCCAAGCAGCCAACAAATGAGTTGTTTGTTGTGCTCCCCACTGACATGAAGGCGAGGTGGTGCTCCCTCAGCCTTTGCAAGGCCTTTTCATTCATACCTCCAATGAAGAGGTTCCCCTGGAGGTCCAGATAGTTGTTGATGCCCCGGTTGGATGTGGCTGAGGCATAGTAGTCAATCAGTATCTCAAGCTTGTGGACATCTGTGTGGACTTTAACATAATGCTGCTGCTCATCACTGATGAAGATGTTGTTGTGCAGGACAATGATGCCATTCCCCTTCTCGACAAAACCTCTCAGGCGTCCATTGGAGATTTCCAGGTAGAAGAAGTCATTCTCCATCCCCGCATGGTAGATGAGGGGTGCTTGGGTGATGCTTGTTGTTATCACAAATTCTATGGTCCCTTCTTCCTTTGCGTTCCAGGTGGGAAATGCAATATAAGAGTGCGGTCCTAGGAACCCAAAGGGGTCATCAGGCTCGGCAGAGAACTGCGTACTGCAGCCCTCTTGAACCCGGTGGAATATCTTGGAGCTGCTGTCAGAAGTCGGGGGGGAGAGGATGTCCAGACCATTGAATGTCACTAAGTGGAGGCAACCTCTGAAGGGAGAGCTGGACCCAGAAAGATACAGCAGGTCAAGGTTCCCTGTCCCACCTGCGTAGAGGCCATGCTGAATGTCCAGCTCTCGTGTGGGTCCCACAATGTCCACAGAGCTGTTAAAGAGGCTGTCGATGGTCAGCGTCATCCTGCCATCTTCCACCAACAGCTCCACATCATGCTTTGCCAAGTTGTTGAGCTGCAGTTCTGCTGGGGACTGTAGCATGACCTCCTCTGAGCCCAGCTGCAGCCTGGCCTGCAAGGGAGAGTGAGAAAAAGCGGAGTCAGAACTTCGGCTCAATCAAGACAGTGTCTGGGGAAACAAAGACAGTTGTGGTTGGCTTATGTCTCAAGAACCCCTTGTCTGCAGAACAGACTCCTGAGATTGCAGAACATCAGCTCTAAACTAGCCTGGGAGGTAGCCCTGAGGTTCTCTTTCTCCACCAGGGTCTGTGCTGAGCCCAGCTCTGTAAGACCAGGAGATCAGAGCCACTCTCACTTGTCCCTTTTGGTGTCCTAGCAGGTTGGCCGCACCTCTGAGGACCTGGCCTTGGAATGGACAGGGCACCCACAGCCAGGCAAGTGAAAAACTGGGATCATGAGCTCTTCATAGACCTGTCCCTGTACACGAGCAGGAGCAGGTCCCTATCGCCAGGGCTTAGACAAGCCTTGAAAACAAAATCCAAAGAAGCCACCTCTATACCAGCCTGCACCCCCCTCCCTACCACTCTCCATGTTCCTCTCCCTGCTCTTTCTCAATGAGCTTCACACTCAGACCTATTGCCTTGGGGTTTTCCTCTCGCTCCCATCCTGCCACCAGCCTCTTCTCCCACGGGAGAGCTCTGCCAAGTGCTGACTCTGCTTTCCCTGTTTCCTGCCCATCCAGGCCGGCTGCCCTTCTTTCCTGTGGCTTGGCCCATCTCCGTAACCCTCCCGGCCATCAGTCTGGGAACCAGTGAGGGAAATAGCAGGCTTGGCTTCCTCGGTGGGGATGGTATCCCACAAGGAGCAGCCTTGGAGCCTGCTTAAGTAGAGGGTTAGCAGAGGGGCCAGGCGAGAGCTCTCCTGACCTGGCCTGCACTGGAGAAACCTCTGTCCAACTGCTTGCCCGGCTCCTTAGCTTGTCCTCTGCTTCCGGGCAGCGTGTGACCCTGCCCAGGTGGCTCCTATGCCATGGGAGAGGAGGGGACATCTGCTAGATGTGTCCCGTTCTTCCCTTTCATGGCAAATACCATAACCACAGAAGAGACTTTTATTCCTGTGTCCTCCATCTCTCTCGCCCTGACTGGTCTGTGGGGGAGGTTTCTGCTACCTCTGGGTCCTTTCTTTGGTTCATCCCTTCTCGCATGACCCTGGCTGTGCCAAGCGCAGGGGTTGCAGGTTTTTGGGTGTCTCCATGTGCATCTAATGGCCCTGAGCAGATCCTCTCCCAGGGCTGTGTCCACTGTCCTCTGACGCCCCTTGAACTCTTGGCTGGCTCTGCTAGGGGTTTTGACAATTTGGCTCCCTGCACTTGTGGACTATTTAATCCTCTTGGCTGCTGGTTTCAGGTGTACCCAAAGAAGTGAGAGGACAGTTCAGAACTGCAACCTAATTTTGGGGGGTTGGATCAGCTCTTGGGGCTCTGCTCCAGTGTTAAGTGCAGGGAAGGAACCAAGGTTGTCTCCAGGGAACTCTGCCTCTTTCCCCACCTTCCCCGGGTTTCCCCTGGAGCAAATACTGCCGCTCAAACACGCGCTGGATGCGGTGCTGACCTGCAGGGTGCCGCCTCGCAGCTCCACCAGGAGATGGTCGGGCTGCCCCGCGGCCAGGAAGAGGAGTCCGTCCTGCTGGCTCGTGTACAGCTGCAGGTGGAGCCGCACCGTGCGCGACGCGTCCGCCAGCGGCATCTCCACGTAGCCATCCCCAAAGAAAGAGGCTGCATGGAGAAAGGAGGAGGTCAGGCAAGGAAGGATGCGTGAGTTCATCGGTCTGTCCCTGAGGTTTTTGCAGACTTGCCCAAAGCTGCTTGGTACAAGGCGCTGCAATGTGACAGCTGGAAGAAAAGACCTTTGCATCCAATCGCATGCACATTAATAACGAAAGTTGAGGGCCCTGACTGCCAACTATAGTCCAGCTTCTTCCCACCCACCGGGAGCAGATACAGGAGCTGCAGCTGCCGCCCACGGCCACAAGATGGGGCCAGCGGATCCCTTCCCGATCCCGAATCCCTCCTCGATCCCGGCCACGGCCCCATCCCAGCGCTACGCGCGAGGTGTCGCCGGTGGCGGCGGTTCCCAGCGTTGCGTGCCTTGCTGTTGGGGAGGTCTTCCCTGTCGTTGCCTGGCCAGAGGCCCTGACTGTCATGTGGCCACATTCCAAGCAGTCGGGGCCGAGCCATTAGCCAAACACGGCTTTCCCACCGCTGGCTGGATTCCCCAACTGGTGCAAATCCCTGTTTTCTCCTGCATGGAGAGACCCCAGTCTGCACGTGAGCGCCCACCGCCCTCCGCCTGCTCCCTGCTTCACCACAGCTTGAACATGGCAACGTTGCTGACGTTCACCCGTCAGCGGCTGCTTTGGAGAAACCGTGGCGTGTGCCCACTATCCATATGTGGATATAAAGCCATGGAAAAACGTCCTCTCCAGCACAGTGTTTAACGCAGTCATTGGCCAGTGCTCAGCAGCCAGCGTACGTTAGAATTAGAGGGACTCAGTGCAATGGCATGTGGTCGTGTAATGACAGGCTGTGTCACAGCGCCTATGCAGAATTAAAGGCATGGTGCAGCTGTACAGCCGGCACAGCTCGATTTTACAGCGCCCGCATCTTTTAACCGGTCAAAATGCCCACGTGTGCGTTGTGCGCACGCCCCCAGGGCACACGTGTGTGTCCATGACACTCGGCCATGTGCTCTTCCAAACGCCGCAAAACCTGGAGTGACCACAGCAAAGTTAACTGTGCAGCTGCGCCATGAAGCAGGAGCACTGGAGACCCCACAAGATGCAGAAAGACGGGGTGGACGCTTTGAGGGGTGAACTCCCGCATGCGGGAACCACCCGTAAAGCCCTCTGTGTTCAAGCTTGTGCACGTGCACGAATTCTTCCCGAATCAGCCCGGGCGCAGGCTGCGTGCCTTGGTGATGCTGCCTTTTCCCTCCCCGTGTGGCACAGGGGGACTCCATGCAGCGTTGCAAGGGCTGTACCCTCCAACCACAGGGATGAAATGGCACCATGGAAATAGGGAGCTGGCTCTGAGCGCAGCCCATCGGCCCAGCCCAGGGCATTTTTCATCGTTTCCTGGTGCTTATGGCTGGCAGGCGTCAGTGGCACCGGCGGCCTCCCGCGCTGAGCCAGTGAATCACCGGGGCTTCCCTACGATCTGCGCACACCATGAAGGTAACTGTCCTCTCCTGAACCGCCCTGCGCTGCCAGGGGCGCCGGCGAGGAGGAGCAGGGACAGTGGCTGCCCATGGCACTTGCCAGCCTCATGTTTTGCAGGCAGGGCCGTCGTGGCGTCTTGCAAGAGGGAGCTTGCAAGGCCAGGCGCTGGGGCGCACGCGTGTGCACGGGCGATGCCATTTGTCCCGCAGAGATGTCGCATACACACCACGTTCTGGCTCCCTCCGAGGGTTCTACCCGTGCATGCGGAGCCTGCGCTCCAGCTCCCACTGTGATTTTTCAGCTTTTTTCTTTTTTTGCTTTGTGGCTTCTCATAATCTGGAGAACGTGGCTTCCAGCTGGGTGCTGCGGAGCTGCTCTCAGGGAGCCGGGAGCTGCACAGGGACCAGTTCGCTCTGTGACTCGGCCAGCACCTAACCCGCTTGGTGTCCCTTTGTCCCTGATACACACGGGGATGAGGAGCGGGGTGTGGGGACCGTGCTACCCACACAGCCCTCGTGTCCCAAAAGAAGCTGCCAAGAGCTCGCTCTGCAGCGAGCAGGAGGCTGGGGCACGCTGGGCTCATCCCAAGGAGAGCCCTGGCCTCACGGGGACAGCAGCTCAGCGCCCCGCTCCGCATCCTGCCTGTTCCCAGCTGCCAGCATCCCGGTGCCGGGAGCCGTCCCTGCTCGCCGGGCCCCGGGAAGGCGCTCGCTCACACTTTCCAAGCGGCCGGCCGGCCGCCAGCCGATTAGAGGTTGCGCCGTCAGATTTTGCATGGGGAAAAGAAGGGAAGAAGGGAAAACACGGGGCTCCGGGCACATGCACGCTTACAGGGAGGGAAAGGCAATTCATTCAGCGGCTCCTTAGCTGCACCCGGGGCATCGGAGCCGGTGCCAGGGCGGCCGCGTGCACACGTGGTGCCAGCTGCTCGCAGTGGTTTCCTGCCCCGGCCACACACCTTTTCCTCCCATTGGAAAAACAGGCAGAGGCTCCCGGGGGCTGTAAACACCCCTCGGCTTGTGCAGCCGCCGCTCAACCAACAAGGAGCCCAGTGTGCTGGCCGGGAGGAGCGGAGCCAGGCAGGAGCCCCGACACCGACTGATGGGCACACGGGGGCATTCCAGGCTGGCGCCGTCAGCAGGAACGTGCTTCCAGCCTACTCCCAAGGTCTCCCATTTTTTTTTCTCCCTGTGGCTTTATAAGGTAGAGAGCAGCCACTGCACCCGGGCATCGCAGCACGCGCTTGGGTTGCTGCGCGCTGCCTTTCGGGCGGTCCCCCGGCCCGCGGGCTGCATGAGAAAGGCTTCATTATGCCGTGCATTCCCGTCGCTTTATGCAAGGGGGTTATTTCTGGCCCCTTCGTCCCCTCTGGGGAGGAAACGAGCGGCTTCCAAGGCGGCTAAGGCAAACAGGGGCGCCGCGCTGCCAGCCGGGCTGCGCCCTCGCGCACGGAGGAGTCGCCTCCCGCGCGCCCTGACACCGGCTTCGCGCGCTGGGGTCACGAGCAGGTCCACGGAGCATCACCCAAAGCCGCCGCCGGCTCCCCGGCTCCCTTGCCAGCCCTGGCTGCGGCGCCGCGTGCGCACGCGGCTGCCGCGCTCTCCCCCGCGCGCTCCCCAGCTGCGCTCCCTCTCCCGCTCTCCTTCCCGGCCTCCTGGGCTGCTGCCTGACAGCTTGAACTAGTAAAGAGCCTCTTTGCAGCCCATGTTTTTTCTTCAGATCGCCGGAAAACAAGCCCCTTGCTGGACCCTGCAGCCCACCTGGGGTGAGAGCAGCATGCGAGGACCCGCTGCACCCAGCGCACGGGACCGCGCGCTCAGCGGGACCCGGGATGCTTGGCCGGAGCTGCTGGGCCTGGCCACCCTTACAAAGGTCAACGGCTCTTAAAAGCAGAGATAAGTTGCAGGTGCAGCCTAGCCCAGTCTCCCCCAGCTCTGGGACCTCCCGGTGTCTCCGGACCCCCCACTTGGGCAGCAGCTCAAGGGTTAAAAAAAACAGGCCGTTTTGTGGGGGGAGGAAGCGGCCGGGAGGGCCCTTGGCACGCGGTGAGCTCGCATCTGGCGAGCACGTCGTGCACACGTGTCCCAGGGCAGCTCCATGCGGCTGGAGGGCTCCGCAGGGACGCCGGGAATCGGCCTGGGGTTGCAAGGGGCGCTCCAGGGAGACGCAGGGAGGAAGGTGGAGGTTTTGGGGCAGCACGAGGCTAAATGGGGGCTTTGTGCTGTCCCCCGCAGCGTGACTCAGGCGTACGCAGGCTGCCAGCAGCAGGAGTTGGCCTGGAAAGTCTGTCTCAGGCGCAGCGGCTGTGGTTTCCAAGCCAGGCTGCGGCGCGGTGTTCTCTCCGTCCTCGCTCCTCTTGGCCGCGCGGCTCTCCCAGCTCCACCCTGCGCCGTCCTGCAGCGCGGCCGGCCTACGCGCTCGGCGGAGAAGGGCAACAGCAAACCCAGCCCACCTGCCCCTGCATCCCGTTCGCTGGATAATGGTCCCCAACCTCCCCGCAGCCCAGCGGAGTGGCCGGCGGAAAGGTGTCCTCCCAGGACACGGCTTGCGGAGCAGGAGAGCAAAGCCAGGCGCCGCTCGCAAGCATCCCTGGAATGGCTAAACGTTACCGGAGCGATCCTGCCTGCAGTAAACAAACAGCAGGCGCTGGAGAGGGGCCCGTTTCCACTCGCCCTGGCTCTCTGTCTCGGCCCTTTCCCAGCCCTGCATGCAGTGAGATGCTGCAGAAGCGCCAAGCCAGGGGGGACAGAGCAGCCAGCGTGGGGCAGGGGCGGAAAACTGTGGAAAAGGGAAGCAAATGGGCAGGGACATGGAGGGAGCTGCCTCCTCTCCTCTCCTCTCCTCTCCTCTCCTCTCCTCTCCTCTCCTCTCCTCTCCTCTCCTCTCCTCTCCTCTCCTCTCCTCTCCTCTCCTCTCCTCCCTTCTCCTCTCCTCTCCCTTCTCCTCTCCTCTCCCTTCTCCTCTCCTCTCCCTTCTCCTCTCCTCTCCCTTCTCCTCTCCTCTCTTCTCCTCTCCTCTCCTCTCCCTTCTC